>NC_056748.1:57423814-57481314 GCF_019279795.1 Protopterus annectens | reverse complement strand
CAAAGATGTCCACTAAGTTTAGGAGTGAGGATCTATCTTTAATGACCCTAAACTAATTTAGGTCAAGGGAATGCAGACTGCTAATGACCTCATTTATAAATCTTCAGTGATGCATTCCTTTGCCTTACAGATAAGACTGGCTAGGCTTAAAGGCCTTTAGTTACCAGGGTCAATGCTAGGTCCTTCTTTGTGTAGTGCAATGACTGCAGCAGGTCCCCACACCTCAGGTAAAAATCTATTGAAGAAGCTAAGACACAGTATGCCAGAAGTGAGTCTATACAGCAGCATTGTTGCTGGGAAAAAGCAACCTCCCTCATTGTCTGGACCCACAGAACTAGTGTTTTTGGCCTTGGACAGTTCCCTAAGGACTTGTTCTGAGACAATCCAAAAGGGTGTGTGGACATGTTAATATGGGGGCATGTAAGGGGGAGATAAACTTAAATTTACAGTTAAAGTTATCAGCTAATATGTTACCAGTGGTGCTGGCAAGAAAGCAACCTGGCACATTGTCTTGACCCATAGAGCTAGTGTTTTTGGCCTTGGGCATTTCCTTAAAACTTGTTCTGAGGCAATCTGAAGAGGTGTGTGTGCATGTTAATATGAGGTGGGGAATTCAGGGGAAGATAAATTTATAGTTAAAATTATCAGCTAGTATGTTGACTATGTCTTCATGGGTTGAATATGTATTGTTTTGTATTAACTTATTGCAGTGTTGGAAGTTGTTTCTAGGGTTTCTGACATAGTTGAAAATGGCCTTGTGGTTGCCCTTTACATAGATGGCAATTTTCAGTTCATACATATGTTTGGAAAATTTGAAGTTCACTTTTAGAGGCTGGATAATATGGCTTATTCATGAACTTTGCATTGTATTTGCATCTGATGTGGACTGATATCTTGATGCAAGCATTTCGATGATCGCAGAAGCTGCCCATGAATGGAGTAGAGAGCGAGATATAGGGGAAAGATGTGCTGAAGTGTTATCAGCTCATCGTCTAGCTATAATAGAAATGCCGTTGAATATTCTCTAAAGACAGACGAGTTTGATGGTAGATCTGGTTTCATCCTCACAGTGAATATTATTGAGTTATGATCAGATGGGCAATTACATGTGTAGAGCTCCAGTATTTCTGAGCTCCTAGATGGGAAATAAACTAGGTGGTCTAAGGTGTTAGCATTTATGAAATCTAGGAAATTTGTGCATACTTTTTTGTGGTAGTGGAGGTTTCACAGTAAATGGAAGGATAGTTGAAATCTTTCTATGTAGCAAATGATCCACACAAAAGGTACAGTGCAGACAGAAAATATTATTTTATTAAACTAAACAAGGGCTTTCACACTATAAAATATGCTTTCTCAAGTTATTTGAAAAACAATGCTGAAACCAATCATTGAATAAAAAAAAAAAAAAAAAATTACATCATCATCACATGACAGCTTTAAATGTTTCAAACATTTCTTCCTATGAACAGGTGTAAGGCTATAGCGATCATTTATTCCTGGTTCTGCAGTTGAATTTAAAACAGTGATCTATTTGTATTCATTATTTTCAGTTATCAGCTTGTTGTCACCATCTGTTAAACTTGCATAAGTGACGTGTAATGTCAAACTTGAAATTGTACATGTTGCCTCACACAAAACATGTTTAACTAAAGCATTAAGTGTATTCTCTTTCTTTATATCATGTATGTGTTCATATATGCTTTCTTTAAAATGTCTATCTGTTTTCCCAGCATAAAAATGCAAACATTTGGTAACATCATAGGTTCATAGATACATAGGTGTATACAGTGTTAATGAACAGTAGGGCCTTTATAAGTCTAGCCATGCAACCCAAATGTGTCCCACATGTTATATACTTTACACATTTATATAGGGGCTTACTGCTGGTTACAACATCATTTCCTGACTGCCCCTGTCCATTAGAGATGTAGCACCTGACCAGGGGTGAAGTTTCAATTTCCCATACTTTGATCCTAGTTATGCTTAAATAGATTAAGGATGTGCTTTGTTTCATATGGATGGGGATCCTGTTCCAGAGAAGTGAAATTCTCTCTTTCCAACATATCCTGTTTACATTGCAAGCAACATTTAGTTTTTTGGTCTAGTAGTTCTGATGCTGTTTGTTTTGTGGATGTGCAAAAGGTTCATCAGAGCAGGATCAAAGGATGCATTGTATGCCGGGCATAGATCACCTGTCCATACTCTGTAGGAGACCGAGTATAGAGATAGAGCATTGAGGCGATCCACATAGGACATTGTCTTTATGCCCTGTATTCTTTTTGTAAGAACTCTTTGCAGATGTTCCAGTTACTGCATGTGTCTGATCAGGCACATACCAAAGGGAGCATTGTACTCAGTGATGGGTCTGATAAGGGCCAAGTATAGTGACACAGTGACTTCTTTGGACCTAGATGCCATACACTTACTTATAAGTTGAGGAACATAGGAATATTTCCTTGCTACCTTGGATATGTGTTGGTCAAAAGCTAGATTACTGTCTACATGTGTTTCCAGATCCCTGACTAGTGGGTCAACTCTTAGGGGTGTCTTATTGATGATGTAGTTTCCTAGAGTGGCAGACTTCCCAAAAGGTACTATAATGCATATTCAGTACTGAGGTTTAAACAGTGGTTTTGGTACCAGTTATTTGTCTGCGTTAGATCCACTTGTAAGATGTTAGTGTTTTGGGGGGATTCTATGATTAGTCCCAGTTTGCAATCATCTTCAAACTTTATCAGCTAGATGCCTTTGACATTGGTCTTGACTTCTGAGAATAGATGCCAAAGAGAAGCAGACCCAACACAGAGCCTTGAGGGGCTGGCCACTTTGAGGAGGTGGTCTCACTAGTCTTAACTTCCTTGGTCCTATGTGTAAGCCAGCTAGCTATCCAGCATTTTATATGGGGGTTTATGCCTAATTTCATAAGTTTGTTAACAACTCCTGAGTGGGGAATTGTATCAAATGCCTTAGCTAGGTCAAGGTAGGCAGCATGCACTGTTTTATCCTTATCCATTGCCTTGGTGACCTTCTCAAAGATGTTCGCCAGGTTTAGTAGACATGACCTTCTTTTGACAAAGCCAAACTAAAATGGATCCAGTGTCTGAGGTTCTCCTAAGTCTTTATCGATCATTTCCATGATAATTCTTACCTTTGCTTTGCATATAAGACTAGTCAGACTAATGGGTCTGTAGTTTCCAGGATATGTTAATGGTCTGGTCCTCCTTTATGAAGAGGGATGACAATTGCAGTCCTCCATTCTCATGGTCTTTGTGATTGGACTTCTTAGGAATATAGACCTGCCACCACCAACAACACAGTAATTTTCGTAGGTGAGTCTGAATGAGTGGGAGGCATATAAACCAAGCACTGAGGTGGTACTATTGCTACACCGAAACCACATTTCAGCAACAGTACAATAATTTTATAATAAATTAAAAAAATCTATATTTTCAATTTTCATGAATGCCTGTAATAAGTGTAACTTCTTATTCAATCATCTAGCATTCAGCAGCACTTTTATATAGTCTTGATTTTATATGACTATTTTGGTTGTTTGAGGAGCCTGATCTTGCCTAAAGAACACTGTGAGGGTGAAGAAAGCTTTTGCCAAAATACAAAAACCATGACAACAGAGATGCAAGCCATTACTAACAAAGCAGATAGGGCTGTCAATAATTTCAAAGGGTTAATAGGTAAATACTAGGTTCTCAGTCTGCAGGCTATTACAAGCCTAGCCAATACCCACAGGTCATAAACAAAACACGTACCTTATATCTGTGAGGTGAACACTTTAACTATTATGCCAGTCCACACTCAGACTGATTTATATTGGACTACCTTAGAATGACAGTAACAACTAAGCCAAAAGGTAAAGTCATTTATGTTTTCTTTATATTTGTGGCATCATTCTTGGTGAAGGTAGGATTCTGCTCAAGACCAGTTTCATATCAAACAATGTTATGCCTCTCTTCATATGACCCAAGGAAGCATGCTGAAATCATTCACTCTGAGATGCACAAAGGTCTAGTCATATGTGTATCATGGGTTGAGACTTAAGAGCTCTAGTGCCATGGTGCATCCTGGCATCTGAAAGACAACTTACCTTCACCATCTCCTTGCTTAACTTGGTGAGTTATGTATCTGAGTACGTCACAATGAAGTCACCTATGACTAAGACATTATCAGATGTGTTGACTTGGACTTCTTGCCTTATAGGTATTGGCTTGCCAGCTAGGTGACCCTATTTTTCTCTTGTACTCTTTGCTATTTATATAGATGCTGTTAGTAAGTTGTCACTGAGTAGCATGCTTATCCAACCTACATTTTAGACACCTCAAAGGTATAGGCAGGGATTCCTTAAATGTAAGTGTAAATGGCTTATTTGCTGATTTAAGACAAAGTGGGCATGGTTATGCGGGGTGGGTGTCAGTACTGACAACCTGGTGGGTACTACCAATAAGTCTGGATGAGACACTGGCCTCCAAGGTATGTAAATGCTTTCACCTCTCCCATATAAATTTGTCTAGTGGAAGAAGCAAATGGTTGTCAGTAAGAATGCCACAGTTGATACAGTGCTTCAAGGTGCCTACTGCTCACAGGTTGGCTACAGGTGTGTAGGAAACTGTGACTTCATGTGTAAGGAGGGAGTTATGTCAATGTGGAGAGGAAATAAGGTTTGCTAGTGAAGTTAGACAATGGATATAAAGCACAATAAGTAAAGTGGTGGTAAAGCCACACTGGATAGGGTTCCAAAAATGTAATTGTGCATCAAACGAGCTGGTATGGTTTGCACAAACATTAGGGATACAAGTGGTTTACACAAACAATAGGTACACAAGTGCTGAAAAGTGACTTGGCAAGCACAGCTTAATTAACATAAGCAGGGATTACTGTTTAAAGTCTGGCTCTTTTTTTACAAATTAGTCTGGCTTGGCTAATACAATGAGTTATAAGAGTGAGTAGTAGCAAATGTATGCTGTTACAATTAAAATCACAGCAGCAGCAGCAGCAAAAGGTTGCCATAACAGTGGGGGTCTATATCACAGTGAGTCTGTTGTACCTAAATGGTAAATATGGCAGAAGGTTATAATGACAATGAATCCATAGCAGCAGTTTACAAATACTGTATAATATTAGCAGCATAATTTGTGAATACGATATGATGAATAGCAATCAAGCTTGGTCATCACAAGAGCAGGGAAGTGCAATTACAATGCAATCATCATCAGCAAATGCTGATACAGCATCAGTAAAAGCAATAGCGACAACCTGCGGATACTGCAATAGCAACAACTTGTGGATACTGCAATAGCAACAACCTGCGGATACTGCAATAGCAAAAACCTGCGGATACTGCAATAGCAACAACTTGCAGATACTGCAATAGCAACAACTTGCGGTTACTGCAATAGTAACAACTTGCGGATACTGCAACAGCAACAACCTGCGGATACTGCAATAGCGACAACCTGCGGATACTGCAGTAGCAACAACCTGGGGATACTGCAATAGCAACAACATGCAGATACTGCAATAGCAACAACTTGCGGATACTGTGACTAATGACTATGAATTTGGCTTGAATGCCACAACAGGAGATTATATCAACTATAGTGACTCAGTAGCGTGTAGGGGCAAACCTCCCATATCCCTCATGCAGGGTGTAACCCTTACATACTACAGGCACCTCCAAGGTTTTGTGACCATGGATCTGGTTATTATGTGTTACACTTTCAAGTCTATTTCCTGAATTAGATTTTGATAATTAAGTTAATTAAGTTATTAAATTATACTTTAACCTTTTCTCACCTTGCTTAAAATTCTCTTACTTATACACTCATGTCTACCACTTCTAGCTCCACACCAACTAAGCTACTACTTACCACCATTTTCTTATCTGTTTTAACCTCAGCCTATGTCTTAACCTCTTTTGAACACCAAACTTATTTTCAATATCATTATCCCACCAAACAAACAGCTACACATAGCCACACTTTCATCCATTATAATTTAAATATCTTATCCACACCTACATACTTACAAGTAAAGTACCACAGACTGGCACACATTAAATATAATAGCCTTTTACCTAAGAAAGCTCAGTATCAAACTAATAACTTACATTATATTTTGCTTAAACTAAAAAAGAATTCCTTACAAGATGGAGACATCCATCCCAATCCAGGCCCAGCCAATATCCTTTCTACTGAATCTATAACCATTAAACCCTCTATCCCACACACCCAAAACAAACACCCAAATTCACTCCTTATAGCACACCTCAATATACAGAGTGTTAATAACAAAGTTGCCCATCTCCATGCTCTTTTGGATGTACACTCCTTTGACATTCTATGTTTAACAGAGACATGGCTAAAACCAGCAATCCAAGATAATCAAATCCTCCCATCAGGATATAATATACTACGACTAGACCATTCAAAGAGAAAGGGAGGGGGAGTAGCAATTCTTTTCAAGGATGGATTACAAGTCACTTCTCTACGTTATAACCTGCCAAAAGACAGTAATGCTGAAGTTCTTATTTCTAAAGTACAACTTAATTCTAATAAATCCTTGTACATCTTTTGCATCTACCTACCTCCTGGAAACAATGTATCTAAACTTGAAGATATATTTAATTGGATATCATCAACCTTCCCACAAGTAACTATAATCCTTGGAGATTTCAATATTGACTGGAGATGCATTGGTACTGACCATCCTATTTCTCACATTAACCTTCATGGTTTCTCACAGACCATCACCTCCTCAACTAGAATTAATAAACCTACCAATAAAGAGAGCACCTTGGACTGGATCCTTATTAATAACTACCTCCAACCCTACAAAGTAGGTGTCTTCCCTGATGATGTAAGTGACCACTCTTTGACCTACATAATCAGGCAAAAGAATGATATCCGCACCAAGCATCATATAGGACAATATGGTCAAACAAACAGTTTAACCAAAGGTTATTCCAAACTGAACTTAGCTCCTGTGATTGGTATCCACTAAAAACCCTCCCTCTTCAAGAGGCTGTTAAACACTTTAACTCTACCTTCTTAAATATCCTTGACCAATATGCACCAAAGCGTACTATCAGAACTAGGTCAAAACCAGCCCCATGGCTCACTAAAGACACCAGGCAAAAAATGTTACTTAGAAATAAAGCCTGGACTAGGTGGAGGACTACAAAAAACTTAACAGATCAACAAATATTTAAACAAATGAGAAATATGACAAAAAAAGCTATACGTTCAGACAAAAAAAACTTTTACTGTAAAATGCAACAAACACACACCTAAACAATCCTCAGAAATTTTGGGCAAGTATCAATAGTCTGTTACACCCAGGTCACTGCAGCACACCATCCCCAACTGGTGCTAATCAAGAAACTCCCAACCAAAATGCTAATGCCTTTAATAACTTTTTTACTGAAGCCATCCAATCTCTAGCCAGCCAGCTAAACCCTGACAGCTCTAGCCTCCCTAACCCCATTTTTAGCTCTCTTCCTACCTTCATACTTCAACCCATCTCTACTAATTTCATCTACAAACTAATTCTAAAACTTAAGCCTTGTACGCCTTCTGCTGACCAGATTCCAGCACAATATCTGCAAAAGCAGCTAAAGCAGTAGCTTATCCAATATCAATCCTAATAAACAGAACCATTAATGAGGGAACCATCCCAATCATCTGGAAAATCTCACACATTGTCCCCCTACATAAAGGTGGTAACTCCAATGAATATTCCAACTATCGACCTATAGCCCTACTATCCCCTTTAGCAAAAATAATGGAAAAATGTATTCATCATCAGCTTCTGGACCACCTACTACAACACAACTTACTAGCACAAAGCCAACATGGCTTCAGACCATACCATAGTACCACTACAGCCCTCTTATCCTTCACTGACACCATTAACAGAAATCGCAATAATAATGTTCTCTCTTCAGCTCTATTTATTGATCTATCAAAAGCTTTTGATATGGTTAACCACACATTGCTTATAAACATTCTTAAATCACTTTCACTCGATACTCTAGCTGTACAATGGTTCAGCTCCTACCTAAGCAACCGACAGCAAGCTGTTATGTGGGAAAATAATCTATCATCCCACCTGCCAGTTACACTAGGTGTTCCCCAGGGCTCTATTCTTGGTCCTCTATTATTCTCCATTTTTATTAATGATCTCTGTAAAGCTACTCCTCATGCAACCTGTATACAATATGCAGATGATTCAACAATAATCTGCACAGCCAAATCTTCATCAGAACTACAGTCCTTAACTCAGGAAATGTTTAACACAGTAGAATCATGGTTCTTAAAACAATGCCTCCTCCTGAATCAAAAAAAAACTAAGCTGCTGCTTTTTACCCCTACCCAGAAGCATATACCTTTAGATTTCTCTGTTACTTCTAACAATGGTACCGTCATAACCCCTGATGCTACCACCAAGCTCCTAGGAATTACTATAGACAACAACCTCAACTTCGACTCCCATATTGATAACACTATAAAAACAGTCAACAGAAAAATGGGCTCCCTATATAGAGTCAAATCCTTCCTCACTCCTATAGCAAGATCTACTATTGCCCACTCCCATCTAATCTCAACACTACTTTATGCCTCACCAATCTATACTAATCTGTCAAAACATAATTGTCTCAAACTAGCTACATCCTATAACAATATTGCAAGATTTGCCACTCGTAATCCCTATAGAACCAATCACTGTCAGAATCTAAAACAACTAGGATGGCTTGAGCTACAAAATCAGCTTCAATATAGTCAACTTATCATTGCACATAAGATCCTCTACCACCCAAATAATACTCTAATACTTTCAAACATCATTACCCCCTATAAAAATCTTACTAATTTACGATCATCATATAAATTGTTAGTAAACATTAGTAAGTCAAACAACTTGGCAGGTGACTCTCTGTTCTCAAACACTACTGGGAAAAACTGGAATCTTCTACCTACTGTCCTAACTTCTCTTCCTTCTCTACCCCTCTTCAACCAAAAACTGTAAATATTCCTCAGAACAAAATGGCTATGCCCTTGCAACAACCCCGACTAGCTGATTAACTCTACTAATTTTCCCTCTACTTATCCCTCTTGACACCTTTGTTCTTATTTCATTTGTAAGTAGAACTGTTTACTTGTAAGCTACTATGATTGACTCTTTATAAATGTTGTATCCTATAATTTTGTAAATAGTACTCTTTTTTTAAACCATTGTCTTTGATGTATTGTAATTAGTTACTTACCAGTGTGTTTGATATTTTTGTAAATAATTACTAACCAGTGTGTACCAAAATGTATATCAATATTTTTCTCTATGTAACTTTATTTTATTCTACACTATTTTACTTTTTTATTTGTTATTGTCCTGGAGCTTTTCTCCCCGGGCCTCTACTGAAAATGGACATATATCCAGTTAGACTAGCCCGGTCAACAAATGTAAAATAAAATAAATAAATAAATAAAATAAGTTTTCTTGAAATGGAACCTAATGAAACAAATAAATGCTTTTACTCAGTGGCCAGTAGCAGCTTGTTTGTACTCATAATAAGTCCTATTGTTAGAGGGTTTGAAAAGTCTTTGCACAATTAAAACTCAAAAGATGATTTTTACAGCACAATTCATCACAACTACTGTGCTCTCTTGTTTAGATGGAGCTCTGCAGATACAGTACAACATATGATGCAATGGAATTCAAAACGTAGCATTTAAAATCTTCTCCTTGGGTGGAGGAAAGACTTACTTTGGGGAAGCAGTAATTGCCTTCTCTTGGAAAAGGAGTATTTTGTCAAGTGGACGTCCTTGAAATTGAGGTGTGATAAATTCTAAACATAAAGACAAGGACTGACAGTTTCTGGGAACCTTTGAATGTAAGACTGGCTGAAGTGTGTTTTCTGAAGCGTTTATTACTCTTCTATGTTCTGCTACTTGTGGGTGATAGAAAAAGAGCTCATTTTTCCAGTGACTGGAAACCTGCCCATTATTTCTGCGGTTTATACTTAAAACGTCCATACACTGTAGAAGGTCTGCTGACTGTGGGGTTGGTTCAGAAAGGTTACCACAAAGTGTACATGAGGTGTAGACTTTGGGTAACATTCCCTATTCAGAGACAGCCCTAGGATCTCACTTTAGCATGAAGACATGAAGCACAGCAGTGTGCTGTCTCTGCATTTATCGTAAAGGTTAACAAGGCTTTATGGTAGAGGGGCATATGGTAATTAGTCATTTACACAGCCAAGTGATTCAGACAATCGCTCTGTTATCTACTACATGAAGTAACATGACTGCTTCTAGCCACTCATGTTAATGAACATGGCCAAAAGCTTGTACTCACTCATCATGGTAGAGACTGGGAAGTTTAGCAGACAGGTAGGTTTGGGGTAGTGTATATATGTGGCTACATATGTGAATGTAAAGGACCCGCAAGGTCAAAATAGGTGCCTCTACCTCTGACAGCAGACCTGTCACTAGTGGTGTTCCTTAGGGATCTGTCCTGGGACCCTTACTATTTTGCATCTACTTCTCAGAGGTCTAGACATAGACAAAAGGCCTGTGGCTGACCAAGTTTGTGAATGACTGCAAGTTGGGTGCTGTCACTGACTTCCTAGAGGATCTTAACATACCACAAGAGGGTCTCACAGCAACAAATGACTGGTGCCAAAGTTATGGCCTTAAGTTAAATGCAAAAACATGTATTATCCTATCATTTGGCAAAAACATGGCCCCTACTGATTGCCACATCAATGGAAACCCTCTAAGCACACAACATGTGGTGAGAGACCTGGGTACTCAGGTTGACAACAATCTCACATTCAGCCATCTTGTAGTGGCAGTAGACAGAAAAGCCTTTTACTCGGTTCATCAGATAAGTAAAGGCATTGCATCCAGAAAAAAGGAGGTTATTACCACTCTGCACTCTCCCTCATTAGGCCAATAATGGAGTATAATGCCCCATTTGGTGTGTACCTCTCCAAACATCTGCACCAACTGAAAAGGCCACAGAAATACCTCACAAAGAAAATCCATGACCTCCAACACCTGTCCTATGTGGACAGGCTCAAATCATTATCAGTCTGCCCGGTATCGTACAGATTGCTCAGAGATGATTTGTGTCTCTCCTACAAGGCAATATTGGACCCTGCCCTACTAGAGATGCTCTATATCTGTCTAACTCCTCATGCATTACCTGCTCAAAAGACCTAAATCTAATATGAGACATCAACAAAACCTGCTGGAGAGACAGGTTTGTCTCCAGAGGCTACCCTGTTTCTGGAACAGACTTCCCATACATGTCAAACAGAGTACCTCGCTGACCCTCGTCAGGCACAACCTTGATGAGTGGATGGGAAACCACAAATTTGTCCCAGGAGTTCTACCTGTGTCCCTCATTGACAGGGTTGACAGGCGCTGACTGAGTTTTCTTTTTTGGGGATAAATTCTTGGCTAGGCTTGCAAGGGCCCCAGGGCCATTAGCCTAGTTCATTGGGGGTTATTGTTTCATTTCTTTGATATTCAGTGTTTAGCTCTTAGCTAGAGGGTTTCTCTGTGCCTTATAAATATTAGTCACATATCTGTGTATTTATTTCTGCTCAATATTTGAGCTGTTTAGCTGGCTGCTATCTACCTGCAATCAACTGAAGTACAAGCTGAGTTAAGTATACTTTGTTCTGCACTCACATTGTTATAGATAGTACTGCGTTTTATTTATTTGTTTCATTTATTTGTTTCATTGAATATCGTGGTCTCTCTGTCTCTCTGCAGTTAGTTTCCCCATCCTCCCTCTCTGTTCTTGTTGTGGTATTAATCTTGGTGCCTTTGGAATTTCCTGTTTCTCCTGTAAATTTGTGTTTGAGCACCCCTCCTGGGCCCATCTCATTTGCTCACTCAACTGAGTACAGTGAGATCATATTTTTATTTCAGACACTCCTACCAATTCCATCTCTTCAGCTCTATCCACTGTGTACAGGGAGAGCATTTGGGAAGGACAACTCCTATAGTCTCTTAATCTTGCTCTATTACATCCCTCCATGCTAACAAAAAAAATATTTATACTTTATTCAGCTGCTCTTACTGTAACTGTCTTATGTCTTCTTTATTACCTTAGTTTACTGTTCTGTGTGCTCTTAAGTGCTGAAGTGCTCTTATTTTGCACTTATTACTGCTTGTTAGTAGCCTGATTAAATTTGTCTGCTGTTCTAAGTGTCTTAGGTTTGGTTTTAGTGCTTGTGCTTCAGGCCAGTTATTTTACATTTAGGGTTTTTGTGGACAAACCCTCATCAAACCCTGCTCTCTCTATGTCCACCAAGTATTCAAAGCACTATGTCTGGACAATTCCCATCAGTTTCCCCTGCCACTCTGGTCAACATTGGAATACTGAGACAGTGTAGCAACTGCCTCATGTTCACAGACAGTCCCCTTCTCCTAGCACATAATTCTTCTACTTGCAATAGATACAGCTACATCAGTAAGCTGGAACCCATGATCTCTCACACAACAGCTGGTACTCCTGATGAAGAGGTGATTGCCATTACAAGCACCACACCACCCACATCACAGAGCCACACACCCACCTATGCAGGGGTCCTCAACAAAAATTTGCCTAAGAAACAGAGACCCCCAAAACATGCTCACAAACATTCCACACACAATGCCAATCACATTGCACACAATAGTCAACACACCAGTGTCTCACAAACGCAGCCCAGTAGGCATAACAATAGACCAATGCAGCCCATAAGGCATAACAATAAACCAAACATATTAGTCATTGGTGACTCATTAGTGAGACACACTGATGTCCCCCTCACCAGGTTCAACAAGGAGAAGGTCACGATCAGCTGTTTGTCAGGTGCTAGAATCCGCCACATCACACACACCCTTAAGTCTCTCCACAACAGGTACAGATATGACTCTGTCATTGTCCATGTTGGTGAGAATGACTTCAGATGTACCTTTCTGGACTATATGAAGAGAGACATGATTGAGCTCTCAAAATATGTGCTCCAGGCAGGTATGACTCTAGCTCTGAGCAGCATCTTACCTTCACCAAGAATGATGTCACAATACCAACAAAAAATGATTGACTTCAACAATTGGCTTAGTTTCTGGTGTCTTTCCAAGGGGATCCAGTATCTGTCTGCCTGGGTTGTCATGGTTGACAGGCCTCATTGCTTTGCCAGAGATGGACTCCACCTGTCACCCCTGTTGTTCTGGATCTTGGCCAAGGCTCTTGCCTCCCCCATTATGCCTTTTTTAGACATGTCCCAAAGACAAATCTTCCAACATGAAAGATTTGTGAAAAAGTAAATTGAAGGTAATGCTCCTGAATGCTAGGAGCCTTAACCTGAAAATGTACTCACTGGAGGGACTCCTTACACTGGAAGATGCCGATGTCTGTGCAGTCATGGAAACTTGGTTCAGAGCTGTGGAGAGTACCCTTGCCTTACCAGGCTATACCTCATTTCACACTTTCCAACCCCAAAATGAGGTTGGAAAAACTAAGGGTATTGGAGTCTCTATCTTTATTAAAAACAGGCACACCTCCTGACTGGTTTACCAGCATGATGCATTGGAATTACTCCAGGTGCAAGTGACAGTTGGCAAGACACCCATCCAAGTTATAACCAGCTATAGACCCTCCTCCATATCTCAGGACAACCACACCTCCTACCTGGACCTACTTGATTCCATCAAGGTAACCCCTAACACCCTGATCCTTGGTGACTTCAACTACCCCATCATAGACTGGGTGAACTACTCCTTCACTAATACAATCGCCCAACAATTCCTTGACTTCATCACTTCTAACACACAAGACCAGCTGGTTTTATCCCCCACAAGGGGAGATAACATACTGGACTTGGTTGTCACCATCATGGGTGACTGCTGTAACACTCCCATAGTATGTTCTTCCCTGGTGAGATCAGATCATCAGTCTGTCTTATTAGAAGTTTCTATTCCACCCAACCCCTCCCCAGCCTTAACCAGGCTAAAAAACTTCTCAAATGCTGATTACACCCTCCTAAGGAAGGGTACCAGGAGCCACCAGCCCCCTCAGAGGATGCAGAAAACTATGCTGAACAGTACACCAGTGCAGTATACAAGCACCTGTACAACTGCATGGACTCAGCCATACCCAACAGAACTAAAACATGCTCCTCAAGGAAACATAAATCTGTCTGGTGGACATCCTCTATCAATAGACTTTACAACAAAAGGAGGAAACTTTTGTCCAAGGGTAAAATGGAGCACATTCCAAATCAGAAAATCTCCCTCCTCTGCCTCAATAAGCAAATTAGATCACTAGTGAAAAACTCCAAAGCCAATTATGAGTTGAAACTAGCCTCTGATACAAAGGGAAATGACAAGTCCTTCTTCAATTATGTTAAGAACCTCCACAGCAAAGCCCAAGTTTGTTCTGAATTAGTACTTAATGGTACCAGTTACACCGATCCAGCCAACTTTGCCATCCTACTAGCTAATAGTTTCAGAGCAAACTTCACCCCCTTATCTCCCCCCAAAGACCCAGTTGATATTCCCAAAATGTGTCCCACACCTCACATCTCCATGGGTCAATTGTTAAATCCCCTATCCAATGCAAAGAACACAGCTTCCATGGGACCTAATAATATCCCAGGTGGTATTCTGCATCATCTCCAGCAAAAAGTAGCTTTGCCACTGAGCACCCTATTCAACCACAACCTTATTACAGGCTTCATTCCAGCAGAGTGGAGGACTGCCATTGTCATCCTCTTGCACATAAGTAGTGCCACTACTGACCAGGAAAACTATCACCCCATTAGCTTGACAAGTCTTATCTGTAAAGCCATGAAGGGTATTATTATGGATCTCATAAACAAGGATATAGGCAATTTCCAAACACTCGACCCCACCCAATTCAGATTCACCAGGGTCAGATCTTGCCTATTGATCCTAGTTGACTTCTTTGAAACTGTCACCAAGGCCCTGGATAAAGGAAAGTCAGTACATACAGCTTACCTTGACCTGGCCAAGGCCGTTGACGCAGTCCTTCACTTGGATATCACTGAAAAGCTAACACAACTTGGTGTTAATCCTTAGCTCATCAGATGGGTGGCCAAATGGCTCACAGATAGGACCTACAAGGTCAAAATAGGTGCCACCATCTTCGACAGCAAACCTGTCACTAGTGGTGTTCCCCAGGGATCTGTTCTGGGACCCCTACTGTTTGGCATCTACTTCTCAGAGGATCAGGCAAAGACCAAGGGCCTGTGGCTGACCAAGTTTGTGGATGACTGTAAGTTGGGTGCTGTCATTGACTCCCCAAATGACATTAACATATTGCAAAAGGGTCTCACAGTTACAAATAACTGGTGCCAAAGTCATGGCCTTAAGTTAAATCCAAAAAAAGTATTATTATACCATTCAGCAAAAACATGGCCCCTACTGATTACCACATCAGTGGCAACCCCCTAAGCACACAACCTGTGGTGAGAGACCTAGGTACTCAGGTTGACAGCAATCTAACATTCGACCATCATGTGGTGGCAGTGGTTAGAAAAGCCTTTTACTTGGTTGATCTCAAAAGTAAAGGGATTGCATCCAGAAAAAAGGAGGTTATTACCTCTCTGTACTCCTCCCTCATTAGATCTATAATTGAGTATAACACCCCGTTTGGTATGTACCTCTCCAAACACCTGCACCAACTGGAAAGGCCAGAGAAAGACCTCACAAACAGAATCCATGGCCTCCAACACCTGTCTTATGTTGACAGGCTCAAATCACTATCACTTTACTCTGTATCATACAGATTGCTCAGAGGTGAGCTGTGTCTCGTCTACAAGGCAATATCAGACCATGCCCTACTAGTGAAGCTCCATATCCGTAAATCTAACTCCGTGTGCATTACCCACGCAATAGAACTAAATCTAATATACAGCACCAACAAAACCTGCTGGAGAGACAGGTTTGTCTCCCAGAGGCTGGCCTGTCTGTGGAATAGACTTCACATGCATGCCAAAAAGAGTACCTCGCTGACCCTCTTCAAGCGCAACTTTGATGAGTGGATGGGAAACCACAAATTTGTCACAGGGGTCCCACCTTTGTCCCTCATTGGCAGAGGTGACAGGTGCTGAATGAGGTTTCTTTTTTGGGGATAAACTCTTAGCTAGGCTTGTAAGGGCCCCAGGACCATTAGGCTTGTAACCTCCTATGATGCTATGAAGTGTGTGCTGGCCTAGGAGGTTGCAATAGGGGAGGAGATTAGTAAAGGGGTACATGTGTTTGTGTGTGTGTGTGTGTGTGTGTGTGTGTGTGTGTGTGTGTGTGTGTGTGTGTGTGTGTGGGTGGGTGTTGGTGTGTGTATGTATATCTGTGAATGTATGTGGGAGTGGGGTTGGAGGATGCCATATCTGCACACTCCCCTAGACTAATGAGCAGATCCTGCAACAGGGCTGCGGTGGAACACTAAACACAAGATATACTCTGCATAGAGTGCCTTAATGGCACTTACAAAAGACATGAATCACAGGGAATATGACACACCAGTAATAATTCTCTGAACAGCATGCCTTAATCCTTACAAAAGGCATGAGTAGGGAGACCAGTGGAGAACAGGGATGCTCTACATAGCATGCTGTAATGGCAAAACAATTATTCAAACCTGCGAAAAACAAAAAGACAGCTTGGAAACACCAAAGCAAATTCTCTCTCAGTTTAATTTTCTTTCAGTTTAATGAAGCGCTTTTCGTCTTGCACATGTGGCAAGACCTCATCAGAAACTGAACAAACTTCAACACAAGCAATATATGCACACCCTTTTTGTCACATGACACTTCTAATTAAAATCTTGTGTCTTAAAGGCACATCCACATTATTGCTACTTAAAACATTTTTTAAAAACAAATATGACTAACAATATTTTAGAACATCTCAACCCTTCCCTTCCTTCAGAATTTTTACCTGTAATGGTGATAGAAATATATATACAAACATACATATACTAACAATACTATATCTCAAATTATTGTGTTGACTCTCAAAATATAATATTACTTAGTTAACTAAGAAGTCAGAAACTTACATATCATAGTCAAATGAAGTCAGATATCACAAATATGAACGCATTTTATAAAAATGCATACACACATTAATGTTTAAGATTTTTCAACTTCAATATACTGTTTAAAGATATTGTCTCATTCAAACCCGGGTAAAACATTGCCCCAATGCCTATTTGCCAACTTAACTCAAGTTGCTCAAGTAAAAGTGCAAGCGGGCCCCCCCGACTATCATCAACAACTGAATCAATTGCATTGAACAAAAATGAATGTTGTGGATAGGAAATAATGTGTCTAGCCAGTGCATTTTCTCTGTTAAGGGTCTTTATTTTATATAGATGTTCGTATACTCGTTCTTTTAACCTTCTATCCGTTTTACCTATGTAAAACGCTGCACAGCATTGACACTAAGCTACATAAACCACAAACTTAGACTGACAAGTGTACTTCAATTTAATTTAAAACTAATATTTTTAACTTCAATGTCTTGTCCTGTACTCATGTATTTACAGTAGTTACACATTTTGCATTTGTACACGCCACACTTCCACTGTGGGGTGTTTTTTTATGTTGTAATAATTCCTTTAAATTAGTCCCCCTCTTGTAAATAATCTGGGGTTTGCTTTTGACCTTGTAAGAAAGGTGAGGATCTCTCCTAATTATTTCCCAATTTTTGTTCAAAATTAACATTATTTCCCTTGCATTACTACTATAGGATGTTATTAAACTTAAATTCCATACTTCTTTTTGCTGTAATTCTCTGTCACTTATTATAACACTTTGTAAACCTATGGACAAAATGGGTTTATACAACCCCTGTTCTCTCTTGTATTTTACTTCTTCCAGTAGGCACTCAAAAAAATCTACTGGGTAACCTCTCCTAACAAACATTGACCTCAAATTATTACATTCATCCATGAAATCATGGTCCAACGTGACCATACGGGCAGCTCTCATGAGTTGGCCCTTCACCACTGATTTCTTTTGGTGCCATGGATGGCAACTGCTAAGATGTAATAAGGAGTTTGAATATGTGGCCTTTCTATAAAGTTTTTCTACATATGCATTCCTTTCCATATCTTTACTAAGATCCACATCCAAGTATGAAATCCTGGTCATTCCAAATACATAAGTAAAGGAAAGGAAATCTGTACTGTTGTTAAGATAATCTACTAGTTTACTAGCTGCTTCCTTATTTCCTTCAAAAATGATAAAAATATCATCCAAAAACCATGTGTAGAACTGGATGTACTGTTTCACTTCTTGTTTACCAAAGATAAATTCTTGTTCCCATGAGGCCATTACCAAATTGGCATAACTTGCTCCACAGGGTGACCCCATAGCTACACCAGTCTTTTGAACATATAACCTATCATTACATAAAATGAAATTATTATACAAGATTATATCAAGCATTTCCTCTATTAAGGCCACCTCATCAGGGGCTACTGCTTTAGCTCTCAGGTAACTACTGACTCGTTTGATGCCTTCCACATGGGGGATAGAAGCGCATAAATCTACCACATCCACTGTTAGAAAATTGAAGTCAGCATTGAATTCTAAATTCTTGATTTGTGACAAGAACGACCAAGAATCTTTACATATATATTTCTCTCGAGTTACATACTTCTTCAACTTTTGGTCTACCCATTTTGCCCAAGGGTAAGTTATACTTGCTCTAGCATCCACCAAAGGTCGCATAGGTGAATTATTCACATTTTTATGTAACTTAGGGATACCAAACAAAACAGGTATCCTTGGGAAAGGCATAGATAAATATCTAAATAAGTCAGTAGTAATCCTGGTTTCTAACAACATTTCATATAAATGAGACTTTATTTTACTATATGCTTGATTTAACTCATTACGTGAAACCAACTGATATGTGGGACTTCAGACTATTTGGTCCATTTTATTGACATAGTCCTCCACATTCATAACAATAAGCCCCCCTCCCTTATCTGGGGCCATAATACAGACTGGGGCTTCTTGAATTAGTTGTAATAAATACAGTTGTTCACTAGTAACATTTACAGATGAAACATTCTTCCTTTTATTCTGCTTATAATTACTACCCACCCCTAAAACATTATATAAATCCAACTCACAAATGAGTTCAAAACATTGTAAAGTTGGGTGTAAAGGGGGACAAAAAGTAATGAAGGATGTAATGCACTAGACTGAACCATAATATTGTCAACAAAAAGCATAGACAAATTGAGTTTATGCACAAATAATTTTAAATCAATTAAAGTTTTAACTAAGTCTGCTTTTCTTGTGGGGATGAAAGTGTACCCCCTTGGCTAATAGTTCTACCAGTGGTTGATCTATAGTAACATCAGAAAAATTATAAATTTTAAAATCTTTATCATTATTCATAAAGATGTTCCTTAGTCCAAAATCTACATCATTAGTTGCCGGGGAAGCTGGTGCAATAAGAGGTGGTATCATCTCCTGCGTTTCCAATTCTTCCCTTTGTAGTTGTTGTTGGAATGAGGTTTCTTGTTCTTTGATCTCAGATTGTATTGGTTGACTTGATGCTGAAAATTTTGGGTATTAGCTGATGTATTATTCACAATTGTCTGTTGGGGTAACATAGGTCCCTCACCTGATGGAAGTGCGTTACTATCATTTGAGACAGATAGACCATGTGTTAATTCATTTCTGTTTGTTGGGTTACACAAAAATACCTTCATAGCAGCATTGCTGGATTTTGCTACTTGTGAACTTTGGGGGTGGGGGGTAAGCATTCCCCTCACCATATGCTTTATGGTCTCTAGCTAGTTTTTTTACATTAATTTCTCTAAATTTCATCATTTGTTGGTCTATACTGTCAAAAATTCAGTTGTAATCAAAAGCATATCTTGAAAAGTTTACATGACCCTTAATAGCAGCATCTAAGCTAGTAGCTTCTTGTTGTAAAAGATTAATAGAAGTCTCATAATGTTTAATCATCAGATTCAACAGGGCAAGTCCCTGAATGTTAAACAACTCAATGAGTGCCTTTAAGACACAAGATTTTAATTAGAAGTGTCATGTGACAAAAAGGGTGTGTATATATTGCTTGTGTTGAAGTTTGTTCAGTTTTGATGAAGTCTTGCCACATGTGCAAGATGAAAAGCTCTTCATTAAACTGAAAGAGAATTAAACTGAGAGAGAATTTGCTTTGGTGTTTCCAAGCTGTCTTTTTGTTTTTCGCTAGTTTGTCTTACTTTGGTTCCTGTCTGTTGGAATTATTCAAACCTAGTACCCTTCCTCTTTGTACAGAGGATATTAATCTCCTGCAACATCAATGGACACCAGGAATACAGTAAATTAAAAAAAGGTTATAGAGGGAAAAAACTTCAAACTCTCTACCATTAGTAGAGAAAACAATGGCATTAAGTCACTCCACTGACTCCTCAGTTATTGTAGCAATAGGTTGTTCAAGATACAAAGCAGGCAATGTTAAGCTGTAGCATTATGTAATGACTACAACAGTTTATGAATTACAGGGCCCAGGCCGACTATCACAGACATGGAGCATGACAGGAGCAGTTAAGAGTGATAGATGTAGCCAGTGGGGGGAGGGGGATACCTTCAGGACAAAGTCAGAAAAAACACTATATGACACCAGGGATAATGTTCTTAACTGGCTGAGAGTCACATAAAATGTTAATAGGACAACTGGTCTAGCATCAGGATGAACTCTTTCTACCATTATTGGCTGATTATATGGATCCTTGATTTACTTTGATAGAGACAAAAAGTAAGAGGACATGTCAGGAGTGTTCTGTCAACTCAGGGTAGTTGAGAGGTGTGTGTGAGTGTGTGTGTGTGTGTGTGTGTGTTTGATTGCGTGTCTGACTGCAAAAGAGTGAATGGAGGGTATATGTTCCAATGAGATGCACTGGCTATCAGTATTAATGACTGCAGGAAAGTTCTGATTAACAGTGGGAATATTTAACAGTGATTCAGAGTCTTGCAAATTAGCTGATAATGAGGCATACCTCTCAACCACTCAATGCAAGAAATCTGGACATAGCAGGATTAGGAGGGAACAAAGGTTGAAAATCAGGGACAGATTTTAAATATTGCTTTTATAAACTTAGAAAGTTGCAAGGATAACATGTTTTGTGTTAACGCATTTTGGAAGAATTCAAAGGCTAAAACTCAAATGAATATCATTCTTTAGTGACTTATGTCATCAATGATTTCCCAGAAAACCACAAATTTTATGACGAACAGTCAAAAAATATAAGACAACAATCAGGACATTCTGAGGAAATCTGGGCAGTTATGAAGCATGTTAATATGGTCTCCCGTCTTGGCTAACGTAAGCATGAATTGCAAAATTCCACATTGTATAAATAGCTCCTTTTTACTATAGTTGTTACTGTCGATGATGGAGTTTTTTCTGAATCCTTGGTTGTGTTTTGTGTCAGCAACAGTTGGCATAATTGCATAATGGTTAAAGTCTTTGCCTTGCATGCACAAGTTACAATGATCTGTCCTGACCTCTGACCATTGCCTGTTTGGAGTTTGCTTATTCGCCCTGTGTCTCTCTCAGGTTGCTACCACATCTTAACAACATGCTGATTGTTTCCTTCTCAAATTCACCTAAAGGATGGAGCTGTGGGTAGCAGCACAGACTCTAGATGGTGCCCTATAAGGGGAAGAGTTTTACAGACCAACCACTTTGGGCATCTACTGTGGTGCATGGTATCCTCAAGATAGGAGAACATGGATCACAGAATGTATTCCATGGCAGGGCTAGACACTTGATGGTATAACAATAATGGCTCTAGGTGATCCTGTCATGTTGACTAATGTCATCCAAAATGGGCATGGGTTTTTACTGGTGATAAGTGGATTGAAGACCTGAGCTACTCTGACCCAATGCCAGAGAACCATGTTAACTGTGAGAGGGGTATATGTGCCCTTACTGGCCAGTGGTTGCTATGAATGTGTATAACTGATTCTGAAGAAGTCTGGTTATGTTTGCAGATGAAAGTGCTTAATCCTTTTATCCACTTGTATTTCTTTGGATTATTAAAATACTTAGCTTTATGGGCGGCCGCAGTGGTGCAGTGGTTAGCGTTGCTGCCTCACAGCAAGAGATTCTCTGGTTCAATTCTCGGCTGGGGTGCCTTCTGTGCAGAGTCTGCATGTCCTCCCTGTGGTCACATGGGGTTCCTCCGGGTACTCCGGTTTCCTCTCACATCCCAAAGACATGCAGTAGGTGGATTGGACACTCTAAATTGGCCCTAGGTGTGAGTGTGTGCATGTGTGTGCCTTCTGTGGAAGAGTGGGCACCAGGCTGGCAACTCAACACCGTAAAACTCCACTACCAATCATGAGCGGACAGATGATCTACTGTGGTGACCCCTAACCGGGAAAAGCCGAAAGAAGAAGAAGAAGATTAAAATACATAGCTTTGCCATTTGATAATATAAAAAAACTGAAAAAAACTGTCAGGCCCATGAACTTAGCCTGATCTTTGATACCAAAGATAATTATAAATCCTTACTTAGCTATGTTTGAAAAAAAAACAAACAAACAAAAAAAAAAACAATATCCTGCCTTTCTCCAAACGTTTTTGTAATGTGGCCTATTGCGACTAAACTAACATTGCTAATATCCTTATGAGCACATTATGTGCCATCTTCACTCCTTAGGCTTCTATGTAAAGCACACTAATATGTAAACACCTCTGCAATTATCTGTAAAGATCATTTACTGAAAGTGCTAAAAACAAATTCCCCATGGGACCTGACAATGTTCTTAGCTGCTTAATTAATAATAATAAAATGAGAACATCTGTATTAAAAATTGAACAACAATAATATACTTTGTATCTTCGTATGACACAGTTGATGTCCTTACATTCACTGCTGCAGTATTCTTGCAGGGATTCCCTGCTGTGGAATCCTGACATCTGGCCAGTTTGCCAAAGCCTACCATTCCTTTAAGGTATACCGAATGTCACCCAATTGTTCCTTGCACAAAGGTGATGTACAGGTGTACAAAGGTGATGTACAGGTGTACCATCTACAGAACTTTGCTGCCAGTCTGAACATTTGTTTTTGCCATCAGTCTGTTTGTCTACATCCATTTTTGCCATCTGCATGCATTTTTGTGCTACAGGTAACACCTACCCCTGTTTGCTGAATCCTAGCAAGTTGAAGATAAGTGCTCCATTGGGATTGTTTTTTTCTTGCCTTTTTTGTGCTCTTAGGGGTTAATGTCATAAAGGAAGAGTAAATGCCAGTACGAGAGACAGATTTCACATAAAAGCCACCATGATAAGTGTCTTTTTTGCCTTGGAGCTTCTCACCACCATATGTTTTGTTTGATTTGTTAGGCATTCATCCCAAAAAACATTTGCAGTAGGCTTTGTTCCCTTTCCTTGTATCTTGAGAACTAGCATCTGAAGCTTCTTGCTAAAGATATAATGGAAGGAATCTCCCACCCTACAGGTCAGCCATTAGGGAAGAAGTTGAAAAAGGTACAACTGGAATCTTCCACTGTCCAGCCTCTGCTGGTGTTTCTCCTGAGGTTGTTATAAACCCAGAGGCTCACCTGGGAGGGACGTTCCCTTAAAAATTAAACAAAAAACTAAACATGTTTCTTCTGCTCATAGGGATCCACAAAGTGAATGGCAGGCCTTTACTCAGGGGCTATTTACTGCTTTAATGTTATTAAAGCTTCCTCAGGAATTCCTGCTCCTCCTTAGTCCTCTATTCCACTGAAAAGGCCTAGAGAACAGGATTTTTCTGAGGAAGAGTTGGATTCTGATGATGAATCTCTGACTTATTCTACTCAAATTCCTTTTCTCTGTTGGACTATGTGTCAGAGGAAGAGAAATTTATTAGTCCTGATGTTCCTTTTGAGGAAATTTCTTTTGGAGACACAGTCTCTAGGATGACGGATTATTTTAAGTGGGATTGTGCTCAGGTCTCTGATATCCACAAGAGGTACTATGAGTTGCTGCATTTGGTATCACCTAAAGCTGAAGCTATTCCTCCTGTTTTGGCTGCCTTGCTGGATGCTTTTTCCAATGCCTCTCATGTGCCAGATTCTCTACCATCTGCTACCAAGAAGCCAGATACTAGGTTTTACAAGGTACCTAAGGGTTGTTATTTTTTGTATAAATGTCCTGCTGCTGACCCCTCTGTGGTGTCTGTAGCCTCTGATAAGCCATCTCTGTTGCTTCCTTCGCCCAAGTTATTGCCTTCTGACAAGGATAGCAGAACCATGGAAAGGCTGGGTAAGAATGTTTACACTTATGATCCCCTAGCTTTTAAGGATATTAATTATCAGACCCATATGTCTAGATATGTGTTGGCTCTTCTTTCTCAGGCCTGTCAACTTCTTTCTGATTTTCCAGACTTTGAGGGTAAAACATCTGTTCTTTCCTTGCTAGGGACTTTCTCTGAAGTAGTATGTCATCCTATCAAATGTAGTTATGATGCAGTAGATGCCTCTTCTAGGGCTGCTGTTTTTGGTTCAGTGATGAGGAGGTATTCTTGGCTTAGGCTTCATCCTCTACCTGATAATATTAAGGCTAAGTTGGTGGATGCTCTTCAGGATCCTAAACATTTGTTCAAGGAAGCTGGTGCTGGTTTGTTCAACTTCCTTCCTGATAAGGGTAAGGCCTTACATGAGTTTATATGTGTATTTGCTTCTACTGTGCCTAAATTTCAGAGAAACTACCCACTAAGTCAGCATTTGTTCGTAGGCAATCTTGTCTTTCGACTAAAGGCAAAAAGAGTAGCAAACAAGCTCTCTCTGCTAAGACTACTGAGGTTTCAGGGATTCTGAAGCCTTCCTTTCCTGACAAAATGGGTGCTGTATGAGTATTCTTCTCTTCCCAGCCACATTCCTCTTTCTTTTCCTATTTGGCTTCACATCACTTGGGATTCTTGGGTTCTGTCTATCATTCATCAGGGGTACTTCATGGTGTGGAAATCCCATCCTCCTTTTATGGGCATTCCTCAGCCTCCTTCAGAACAACTTCCCTTTTTTCCAGAGGTTTTTCAAGATCTTTTTAACTCAGACTACTATTCAGGAGTGGTGTGTGTGTCACACAGGGGAACGTGTTCTATTCTGGATTGTTTCTAGTGCCCAGAAAAGAGGGCACTTGGAGATCTATTCTCAACCTCTCTCATTTAAACACTTTTCTGAAATTGCCTTCCTTTCAAATGTTGTCCCTTCAGACTCTGCTTCCTCTCTTGCTCTATAAAACCTTTATGGTGTCCCTGGATCTTAAGGATGCTTATCTCCATATTCCGATCCATCCTCTTTTCAGGATGTTTTTGCTTTTCTCTGCTGCTTCCTGGCATTTCCAGTTCTTTGTTTTGCCCTTTGGGATTTCTACTGCCCCAAGGGTGTTCACCAAATGCCTTGCTCCTGTGATTGTTTTTTACAAGCTTCAAGAGATCCAAAAATTTACTTAGATGACCTGCTGATTCTGACGTCCTCTCCAGAAATCCTTTTGCAAAATTTTTATTTTGCTGTTTCTCTTCTTCAGAGCCTTGGGGTTCAAAATAAATTTCAAAAATTTTTCACTGAGTCCTTCTCAGAATCATATTTTCTTGGGTTGAAGAATTTAAACGGTGCCAATGCTTGCATTCCAGACTCTTCCAAAGGCCTTGACTTTAATTTCTTTCTATCATACTGTTCTTCCTCTGGCTTCCATTATGGCCAGGATGTTTCTGAGAGTTCTGTGTTTCATGGTATTCACCATTCTGATGGTCCATCTGGCCAAACTTCATATAAGAAAGTTTCAGTGGCTTGTGAAGTCCATATGGCTTCAACATGGACATCCACTAAACTTTATAGTTACTCTGCTTCCTTGTCTCCGACAGGAACTTCACTGGTGGAGAGAGAGAAAGGAATTAAACACAGCAATGCAACCTGGCTAACTTGTCATGTACTCATTATGCAGCACAAAAGACCTTTACAATACCACTGTACAAGTAACTGCCTCATATGTTTTCTGATACATACACTAGTTAACTCACACATTTATAGAATATTACCACAAGGCAGAGTCAGCAGTTCAAGTAATGGCCTACTAGAAACCACATGACCTGCCATGAGAAACACTTAAAAGCACTATTATACTTAACAGGAACAGAAAATAAAGTGCAGTGCAATTTTCAAGATAGAGTGAGTTAAATAACCAGGCATCTCTCTGTTAGTACATTTGGAAAACTGCATTATAATACTGTTGGTCTATGGATTATAACAGACAGTCATTAACATTCAAAATACACCTGAACATTCCTACAATACAGTAAAATGGAAACTCCAAAATCAGGTTAGCACTGCATAAAATACAAGGTAAATTACTGCCATTTAATAACACTTGAAACAAACAAAAAAAAAGAACATGTTGACATCTCTTTATTCAGCAGTTCATTAAGTTTTATCCAAATGCTGTAAGATATGATAATTCTCATTGTTCTCCTTTTGATTGTTAGAAGTTCACAATTGGTTGCCATATTTATAAATTATTTTATAGTTGGAGTTTGTTCATTTTTCCAATTTGTTGTAATCACTTTTCTTGATATTGATAGAAGACTCCATAAAAGTGGGTAGTTTGCCTTCTTAACACAATCAAGTATTGGTGTCTTCAACAAAATTAATGACTTAGGTTGAATTTATCATTAAATAACTATTGCAGAAAATATTGCTTCCCAGAATGGTTTAATAATTTTATAATCAAAAACATATGCTGTCAGTCTGCAGTACCACTCATCTTACATCTCCAACAAATCACTTCTTTCTTGTATATTAATTCAATCTTATGTGGGGTTGTGAAGGCTTTATGCATAAATTTTCAGGTAAATATTCTCCATTTTATGGAGGACGTGGTTTGTCTTGAAGATGTCAACATATATTCTCTACATCCTTAATGACTTTATGTATTCTAGATGAAAGTCCCTTTTCTGCTATATTTTGGTGTATTAATATTATTAATAAATCAATAAATTTTGGGACACTGTTTATTTATTAATGGTTGCATTAAATTGACCATATTTTCTATTGAATGTCTACAATATTGTATATCTAGTCACATATCTTTGCTTAGATTAAATTTATTGATTACTATCCATCAGTTGGCACCAGTATATCATTTCTTTCTTTAATTTATACATTGTACTTAAATTAAAATTATATAAATTAGTTTGCATATATGACATTAGAAACAACAAAAAGACCAATACCTGTATCCTGTGCTTTTGTATATGTAAGCTTAAAAAAAGCTTTAACATTGAAGTAATATAAAAAGAATTAATCGTAATATGTCTATGTTCTAATATACAGTGTTTTAAGAGCCATAAAAAGTTATTATTTATTTTATTTCTGCCATAGAGATTCCTCCCATGGGGATTCAATCCCAATCTTGGTTTGTTAGGATACCAAAACAATTATGAATAATATAATTACATTATTTGATTTTTTTAGATGTGGTAATGATAGGGATTGTATTAAATATAAAACTTTTGGTAGTATAATCATTTTTATTAATGTAAGTCTTTCTTACATGGAAAAGAAAATGACTTATTTGATGTTTTCTTTTAAAATTATCCCTAGGTATATAATTTTATTATCTTTTACTACATACTTAGAAAATAATTATTCCATATCTTTAATGTTTTCATTTATAAGTAACATTTTTTGTTTTATTTTCATTAAATGCAAATCCAGATTTTTTTCTGAAAGAATTGTATAGCATTAAATACAGACTTGAGAGAATTTTTATTAGGCTCCATAACTAGTGTAAATAATAAAGGTGAAAGCAGGCAAACTTGTTTAGTTCCTTTAAAAATTGGAATTGAAAATGATATAACCAATCTTTATGTAAGGCAAAGATTTATCACAAAGTAAATTAATAAGTTGGGAAAAATATGTTGAGAAATTGTACTCCTCTAAAACCAGTAATAAACATTGCCAATTAACAGTGTCAAATGCACTATTTATATCTAAACTTAACAATGTTAAATGTTGTTTTGCGCTATCTGCATAACCTATAATAGTTATTTTTTTAAACATTGTCATAAGCATTCCTGTTTATTATAAATCCTGTTTGATCTTTATTAATCAGATATGGTAGAAATTGTTGTATCCTAGTAGCATATGTGTCTAAAAATATTTTGTAATCAATATTTGAAAGTGAAATTGGTCTATAAGAGGACCATTCTTCTGGATTTTTATCAGTCTTTAAGATTGGAGAAATGAGTGTACAATTCCAGGATGGTGGAACTTTAGTTAAATCTCTAACTAGTGAAAAGACTTTATGTAGGATGTTTAAGGCTTCCTTAGGTAATAGTTTATATAATTCCGGTATCATGCCATCATTACCAGATGCTTTCTTGGGTTTTAGTTTATTAATTTGATTATTAATTTCTGCCATTGATATGGGTTTATCCATTAGTTTTATCATCACTTGTCAACCCATTTTTAGCATGTTTTTAATGATTTCTTAAATTATTTCTTGAGAATTTATTATAACATTTTCTTGATTAACTTTATTAAATTTCTGAATATTTTTTAAAAATTCATCTATATCAGTTAGATTTTTCTTACATTCAGGAGAATACCTTTCTCTAATATAATTAGATTTATTAATAGTTTTAGTTCTGGACTCTGCTTTATGCATATATTTTGATTTACTGAATAGTTGATTAGTTTAAACCTTTCTAAGCTTATAATAGTTTTATGATTTAGGATCTCTAAATATTTTAACTCATCTATTTCTTTTATCATATTATCTTATCCTGTTTGACTCTTCAGAATGAATCTATCTTTTTTTCTTGTATTTCTATTAAATCTTTATCACAGTGTTTTTTTTTAAGATTGTACCAAATTTGTATTTTGCCATTTAAGTTTGCTTTAAAGGCATCCAATAAATAAAACTCAGAAATAGTCTCTGTGTAACTAATGACTATGAATACCTCAATCCAAGACACTCAGGACAGCAGATTCAGGAAATTCAGTGCCCTTAACATCCAATAAACACAACATTTAAGCAATTATTATGGCTTTAAATTGGGTTCATTTACTGTAATTAATCTATGTAACGCAGAGATAATTGATCCTTTGATGTAATTGGAAGTATTGGATTATTTAAATGCATTGGATGGGGTTGCTTCTTTTTTTCTGAAGAAGCCTGGTATTTTACTGGGTGAAAGCGTGCTAGACTGAACTGTACTGTAGTGACTTTATTATTCCTATTGTGTTCATTGGATATTAAATGCACTGAATTTCCTGTATCTGCTGTGCTGAGTGTCTTGGATTGAGGTGTTTGCTGCTTGTGTTGTTTCACTGGTTCTGTCTATGAATGTTTGAATTTCTTTATTATAAAATTGTTAAAATTTTTTTAAGTTAGCTATGTAAGCTGGAATCCTTTTTATAGTATTTATTATTATTATTATTATTATTTGATATTAATTCAAATGTGATGGCATTATGATCTAATAGGAGACATGGAATTGTCTTAACTTTATTCAAATTAGATTTTAAATTATTGGAAATATACACTCTGCCTATTCTTGATTGTGTTTTATGTCTATGTGAAAAATGGAGAACAAAGTAAAAACTGGCACTATGGCAAAGGTAAAATCCAGAGTTTAATAAAATGATAAAATTATAGTAGTCCATAAATAACAGCAAATAAAATAAGCACAGGACAAGTGCTTTTGGCAAATAGCCTTCTTCAGATCCTTGAATTCACTAAAAGAACTGATACATTTAAAGGGCTAAAAGCTGATCGAATCAAGTTGAGGGTCTACATGACATTACTAAAATGTCAGTAGACCAAATTTCAAATAACTGAGACAACAATGCCAAAAACACACAAGGCTGACAACCCATATTGCTGACTGCCAAAAAACTGACCATATAATGTGAAACATACCTCTCATGTAAAACATAAACAAAATCAACAACTAATACCAGCTAAGCACTGTCCTGTCAAATTAAATGTGCTATGCAGCTACCTAACTCTCCCCAAACCCCACCCACAAACCAGTACCCACGTACAAATAGAAAATCCCACTGAATATTCACGCATGTGCCCTGCAAAAATATTCCGTGGAGATTTGTTAAACCAACATTCACAATCATTTTAATTTTAAACTATACATTTTTGTAGGGGGGCACAGCCTCCCTGCACACCACCATGTGGAGCTGCCCCTAACACCCCTACAAATGAAATATACCAACTCTAAGATCAGACTACAGTGTTAAAATCAACCGATTTCCTATTCGCTCAGGTTGAGTTTTGGCATTTCAAATGTTCAGTCATCTGAACAGCGGCATAGTGAAGTTTCAGTGATATGAAACTTCTCTCTTTTGGTCTTGGTTATTTGAAATTCAGTCTATTGACATTTCAGTAATGTCAAGAAGACCCAAGTTGAGTCATAATCATCTTAGAAGTTTATGCCCTTTAAGTGCAGGTTTTAAAGGGACCATCCCATTTAGTCCCAGGAATTTATCAGCCTGTAAATTGGATATCCAGTACATTTCTCCTGTTTTAGTTTGGTTCATAAATCTCCACCTCATAGGCTCTCCTCAATGATTTGCAGAACCATAAAAGTAAACTTTTGGTCTGGATATCTAGAGTTATGTTATGTTAAGGTATTACTCTTATTATCCAGTCTAATGTCCCTGAGATGTTGCAATATTCTATCCCTAAAAAGCCTATTAATTTTTCTTACATATAAACTTGTACATTGAACACAACAGTCTGCATAAAATTCAGTTTGTATATCGATAAAGTGAAAGGATTTGTAAAGAAATTCCTCAAGTCAGTATATCCACATGCTTTATATTTCCTACACAGAAATGTAAACAATCTCAAAGAAGTCTGGTTAGCCTTAATTATAGGGGCATTATGGCATAAAAGGACTTTCAGATTTTTCTTATTTTTTTTTTAAATCTAGGAGCTTCCCCTATAATATTCCTGATATTATCATCTGCATCTAGTATCTTCCAATTATTCCTAATAATTTCTCAGACTTGTTTATTGTCATTTCTATATGTCAGCATAAATCTCAATCCCTTGTTATGTGCTTCCGATGCATATTTTGATCTTCCATTATCCACTCCTGTGTCTTTGAAGAAATAGGATCTGCCTTTCCTGTCTCTTAAACCTTTATTTTCTGTAACTTTCTGCTCAACCTTTTTTCTTCCTACAACCACTTTCCTCAAACAATTGTGCCAACTGTTCCATCTCATTATCATAATCTTTAGCATCAGTACATAATCTAGATGCTCTAAGGAGTTGACCCTTAATAATATGTGGATATACCCTTCTAGGATGCATGCTGATCCTATGCAATAGTTGATTCCTCCAGCATTCCTTACTATGAATGTAAGTGTTTAGACTAAGATCTACATTTAGTTTCAGTGTTACATAAAAAAAAATCTAAAGTATCATTAGAACTTCGGCACTCAAAATCTAGGAACATTATGGTTCCTCCCAAATAGCTACTAAATTCAAGACATTGCACTTCATGAACCATCCACAGAAAAAAGTATATAATCTACAAATCGCCTATAATAAAGACATGTTGGGCTTCCCAGTGTGCCATCACAATGTCAGAATGGCTGTTGGCACATGGGGTGCCCATAGCAATGCCCCATTGTAGCCAGTAGTATTCATTCCCATAGATAAAAATGTTATATTCTGATATGATCTCCAGTAATAGACATGGGTTCCTATTACATGATAGAAGACACATTCTGTCAAATGCATCTTGATCGAATGTAGAAGAACAAGGCAAAATAGCGAAGTGGCTTTTAGGTTCATAGGTTCATAGGTTCATACTAGGCTATCTGCCCTAGGGCATTTATAAGCCTAGCCAGAGTGTGTGTGGCTTTCACCACCCCTTAGGATGAGAATACTATACCCATTAGTTTGCTGTGCCTCTGTCCAGCAGTGATACAGAGATGATTCCCTGGGTAAACCTACGATCTCCCATACACTCACAAGATTTCTCTTGAACAGAGTCAGTGAGGGGCTCTGCCTCACATGGACTGGGATTCTGTTCCATAGTGTAGGGAGTCTCTGGGTGATGAATCTGTCCCTCCAGCATGTCCTATTTATATCCATGTTGAGGTTTAAGTCTCTTGCTCTCGTGGCTCTGGTGGATTTGGATTTTTTGAGGTGGAGCATGTCCATTAATTCCGGGTTGGACATGGCCTTGTATGTCAGGCACAGATCACCTCTGAGCAGATGGTATGCGACTGAATAGAGCTGGAGTTTCTTCAGTCGTGCATCATATGACATATGTTTGAGCCCCTTTATCCTTTTGGTGAGGAACATTTGGGGTCTTTCCAACTGCTGCAGGTGTCGGGTAAGGTACATTCCAAATGGGGCGTTGTACTCAATCATTGGTCTGATAAGTGAAGAGTACAGGGGTACAATGACCTCTCCTGATCTGGATGTGAATCCCTTCATGATCAGGTGGGCAATGTAGAAGGTCTTCCTAACCACTTTGGCAATGTGAGTGTCAAAAGAGAGGTTACTGTCAACTTGGGTCCCCAGGTCCCTGATAACTTCTTCTGTGTTTAATGGATTACCACCTATGTGGTAATTAGAGGTTACCTTGTTTTTCCCAAAGGGTATGACTATACATTTTTGGCATTTAGCTTAAGGCCATGGCTCTGGCACCAGTTATCCATTTCTATGAGACCTTTCTGGAGGATGTCTGTGTCTGATGGAGTGTCAATTATGGTGCCCAGTTTGCAGTCATCTGCAAATTTTGTCAGCGACAATTGCTCTATGTTTGCCTGCACTTCAGAAAAATAAATGCCGAACAAGAGGGGCCCAGGACTGAGCCCTGTGGGACACCGCCGTGACCGGCTTAGAGTCTGACATAGCACCAGCAACTCTAACCCTGTGTGTTCTGTCCTTGAGCCAGTTTGCAACCCATCTTGTGACATATGAGTTTACATCTAAGCTGGTGAGCTTTTCTATGATGCCCGAGTGGGGTATTGTGTCAAATGCTTTTGCTAGGTCAAGGTAGGCTGTGTGAACTGCCTTACCCTCATCAATGGCCTTAGTGGCTGTTTCAAAAGTCGACCAAGTTCAAGAGGCAGGATCTGCCCTTGACAAAGCCAAATTGGGTAGGATCCAGTGTCTGTAGGTCCCCAATGTCTTTATTTATGAGTTCCATTATGATCCTCTCCATAGCTTTGCAGACAAGGCTCGTCAAGCTTATGGGGCGGTAATTTCCAGGGTTCAGAGAAGCACCGCCTTTGTGGAGTGGGACCACAGTTGCCGTCGCCATTCTTTGGGCACGATCTCGTAGTAAGGCTAAGATTAAACAGCAGCCTTATGTGTGGGTTTAGTTCCTCATTGAGTTCAGGTAGCACACAGCCGGGGACACCGTCCGGTCCCATTGATGCTGTGTTATTTGCTTTAGAGAGAGCAGCACTCACCTGGGCATCTGAAATGTTTGGGAGGCTAGACTCTGGTGGGATAGATATTTCTCCTTTGGGGAGGGAGGGAGAATTTGCACTGAACCTGTCTGCCAGTATGTTGGCAATGTCTGTGGGTTCAGTGATTTTTTTATCATTTTGGACTAATTCTAAGCATATCTGGGAGTTTCCACCCAGGTTTCTAACATAGCTAAAGAAGGCTTTATGATTGTCTTTTGTGTCATTAGCGATTTTTCTCTCAAAGTTGGCCTCGGATGATTTTACGAGTGATCGTAGTTTTTTGCTAGTATTGATCAGAGATGCCTTCCCATTTAGGGATTTTGCTCTGTCATGTAGTAGCTTTCCCTTGGAAAGAATTCACTTGGCTGCTTCCGTTACTTTGTCGTTTTTGGCACTGTAGTGCAATCTCGAAGTTGGTATATTTAAGTAGGGTGTGTGTGGGGGCACAGCCCCCCACGTTAGGGGGTGTGAGGGGCAAAGCCCCCCACTTTATGTAATGTTTTAAAGTTTTTTTTTTGGAACAGCGATTTTTTTCCCTTGGAAAAAAATCTCTGTTCTGAGGTTTCAACATTGTAAGCTTTCATTTACATGGGGTCGATTAATCATTGTTTATTTTTTTAAGCATTCTATGATGAAATATAGACCGAATTGCTGCGGTGGTGGTGCTGCGGTAGCATTGTCGCCTCACAGTTAGACGTTGCCCGTTCGATTCTCAGTTAGAGCGTCTTCTGTGTGGCGACATGCATGAATGGGCATTCCTTCATTAAAGGTTGTGCATTAGGCCTGGCAAGTCAGCACATAAAACTCTACTGCCAATCATTAGCGGACCGGAGTTCCACTGTGGCAACCCCTAACCGGGAAAAAGCCGAAAGACACAAACAAATCTTGTAAGAGGAACTGTTGTTTGGCTTCCACACCTTGATTATTTGGAATCACGGTGAAGAAGTTATTAACATCTATTGTACCATAGTTAAACTTGCTACATCCAATGTTTCATAGCAATTATGTAATGATTTCAGAAATTGTGACATGTCTTTTAGCACTGTTGGAGCTCTTAAAGCCACAAACTTCAGTTTGTGCTCAGCAAAGATAGAAACAGGCTCAGTTATCCACCCTCCACCAGAAACTATAGGGTACATGGGTGGATTTCAAGAGTCTTTATGAATCTTAGGTAACCACTTCATATAGTAGGTATCACAGGATGAGTCACTGATAAGTAATCATATAATTCCTGTGTAATAGTATGAGTCATTAACATATCATACAGGATATATTTTACTTTACTCATAATCTTATTTACTTCCCATTTAGAAATCTTACAGGTCATCTCACCCTTAGCAAATCTAACATTCTTTTATTATAATCAAATGTGTCCATAACTACTATCATTCCCCCCTTGTCAGCGGATCTTATCATGATGTACTGGTTACTTGAAAGATTTTGTAAATGTTTTTTCTCATCTCTATTCAAATTATAAAAGTTATTATGTTGCTGACCATGGTGAAGTTTAGAGACCTCATTCTCACAAACTTTAATAAACATTTCAACAGCTGAGTGAGGGGGGAACATAAGTACTAGGTTTATTCAAGATATTTACTTGTTCATCCTTCCTTTTGCCAAACATATTATTATGATATATTTTGTTCTGTGGATGGACAATGAAACATAACTTCTTGAATTTACAAGTTATTTGTGAAGGACCACAGTGTTCCTAGATTTTGAGTATTGCAGTTCTAATGATATTTTTCTTCATGTAACACTGAAACTAAATGTGGATCTTAGTCTAAACACTTACATTCACAGGAATGAATGCTAGAGGAAGATTTATGCTGACATGTAGCAATGACAATAAACAAGTCTGTGAAATTATTAGGAATAATTGGAAAATACTAGTTGCAGATGATAATATCAGGAATATTGTAAGGGAAGGTCCTAGATTTTGTTTCAAAAATAAGAACAATCTGAAACACTTTTTATGCCATGATGCCCATAAAATTAAGGCTAAGCAGACTCATTTGAGATCAGATACTTTTCTATGTAGGAAATGTAAAGCATGTGGATATATCAACACCAGTAATTTCTTTAAACATCCTTTAACTTCATGGACATATAAACTGAACTTTTATGCAGACTGCACTAGCAGGAATGCTATTTATATTGCCAAATGTGTTCAATGTACAAATTTCTATGTAGGAAAAATGAATAGGCTTTTTTAAGGATAGAATATTGCAACATCTCAGTGACATTAGACTGGATATTAAGAATAACACCTTAGCGCAACATATCTCTAGATACCTAGACTATAAATGTACTTTTATGGTTCTACAAATCATTGAGGAGAGCCTATGGGGTGGAGATTTTTGCAATTGAACTGGAATAGCAGAGATATGCTGGATATCCAATTTACAGGCTGATAAATTCCTGGGAATAAATTGGATGGTCCCTTTAAAACCTGCACTTAAAGGATGCAGACTTCTAAGATGATTATGACTAAACTTGATTAGATTGGCTTTTAGCCATTTAAATGTATTTTTTCTTTTAGTGAATGTCAGGATCTGAAGAAGGCTATTTGCTGAAAGCACTTGTCCTGTGCTTATTTTATTTGCTGTTATTTGTATACTATAGTTTTATCATTTTATTAAACTCTGGATTTTACCTTCACTGTGGTGACAGTTTTTACTTTGTTCTCCACCAATTATGTTCTTGTTAAACTGTCTTTAAATGTTTGGTGGTGCATTGTTACTTTATTCTATATGAAAAATGAGTATTAAAAAAAGAGTTTGAATTTGAAAATTCATTAATATCTTTAATCTGGTATGAATCTATGAAATGCTTTAATTCTTTCACTGAAGCTGGTATTCTTCATTTTCTAAATGTATTAGAATCCTCTTCATTTAATATACAGTTAAAATCTCCTGCTAAAATGATACTACCTTTCACAAGTTGTATTATTTTTTTCTAATTGTCTTTTAACTGTTTTAACACCAATACCAGGTATCCAGAGGATGTTAATGAAGGTATATTGGTTCTCATTAATTTCAGTTATTACTGAACAGAACATACCTTTATCATCATTATAAGTATTTATTATATTAACCCTTGGTAAAGAATTTCTTTATAAGACTGCAACCCCCCTCTTTTTCTGATTATATTTAGAATTACTTAAAATTGTAAATAGCTTTGTGTTGTCTGTTTATGTCATCTTGTAATAAACATGTTTCTTGTAGGAAAATAACCTGCAATGCGTGTAACTTTAGAAATTTACTTAAGTTACTTCTTTTGCAACCATTATTTAGACCATTAATATTAATAGCTATGCATTTTAATTGTGTCATGTATTGTCTATGAACAAAAACAGTAGATATCTTTCTAACTCTTATGTGTATCGATTTAGTTATACCACCCTTTTATTGTTTGTTCTGCCCATTAGTTTTCTTAAATCTGTATATGTTAGTAATATTAAGTATATAAATATTAATAACAATTGTAGACACCATTAAAGAAATAAATCATATAAAAATTTAAACAAGATTTTTTTCTTGACTCTCTTTCCCATCATGGAGGGAGTCTAAAACTCCTAATTTGAATGATGAGACCAGTTAAACTAACCCATCCATCTACTGTGTCCAAATGGAAAGAAAAATCTAAATCCTTCTCTGCTATTTCTAACTAAATGAGTAAATAATATTATGTTTACTATACTGTCACACTTTTATGCAGCAGTACAACAGTTATATGTTTTATATTATATTTCAATTAGTAATCTTAATAAACTTTTCTTATGTAGTAAATCGTTATTATATTATAACACTTATGCCATTTATTAAGTATAAAGACTTAACTTTTCTTTTTTCTTTAAATAGCGTCAAAAATGAAATAGTAACTGTGTCACACAACCAAATAAAACAACATGAAAGTTATTAAGAATAACATCATCAGTATGTATTTTTCAGGCATCAAATTCTAGATGATCAGTTTCAATATATAGTTTTTATATCACCCTTACAGTATAATCCACTGTGTATCTTAACAATTTGAACTTAAAGCAAACTTTGTTCAAGCATGTAAATAAAGAATATGTGACTTTGCACTGTGTCAGTTAAGAATTTCTATTGTGAAGCCTGCCTCTTCACTTTTAAACTCTTTAATGAAAATTGACATAACCAAATTAACCTTTAATATTTACTTATATTTACATGTAAGTATATATATATATATATATATATATATATATATATATATATATATATATATATGAAATTAATAATTACTATGATGCACTGAAGGAATAATGCCCAGAGTTAAAATTCTCTTGATTTAGTTATTTTACTTTTAACTCTGGACTTTTCTTTCATGTATCAATATTCAGAGTTAAATACCAATTCATATGTTTAGAAACAATTTGTAATACTTCATCAAAACACCCAACTCTTGTACAACACCATCATAACTCTGAGCATAAAGTAATAAGTTTAAGAAATTATTTATTTTGTAATGATGTGTTGTTCTTCTATATCCACTCACCAAATTTCTCCATGTTTCAATTTCTCTAGCTGAGTTTAAACCTTCGTAGAGACAATAAAGACTTTCTGTATACTATAGGTGCAAGTAGAATGTGACATGTTTTACAATAAGGACATGTACAGCATTTTTGAGTCTGTCTAACACATGCATAATTTAAAGTAGTAGAGGTTTGTCAGATAATATCCAGTTAATGAGTCATACGTAATAAACATATTAATAAACATATCATTTATCAAGTGTACATTCCCAAATTTATTTATGAGGTTGTAATAGCGCATCTATATTACCCGATCAAATGTTTAGGTTAGGGAATACCTAAATGTCGATCTGGTAATATCAAAAAATTAAAACAGCGAATGGCTGATTTAACGTAGGGAATGAGTTCCCTCAGCCGCAAAAAAAAAAAAATAAAATTTAAAACAAAAATGAAGTCCGGTGTGGGGGGCTGTGCCCCCCCAACTAAATATATCAACTCTGAGATCACTCTACAGTGGGGAAATGGGCAAAATCCGCATAATGGCCAAAGGAATTCTTTCCCTGCATTAAATCATCCGTTTGTGTTTTTTTTGCTTTCATTATTACCAGATCGACGTTTAAGTATTCGCTAACTTAAAGGTTCGATCAGGTAATAAGAACCCTGTAATAGCAGTTTTAATTCACACAAACATAAAAATAAGGCTCAATCATTACTTTTCTTGTCTAAGTTTTGTATATGTTTATGGCAAAATAGCTCATCCCTAACATTAGTTATGTGTTTTAATAAAACTAGCCTTTTTAAGTGTAAAATGAGTAAAATGAAGTGACCTGACAAAGACATTTGAGTTGGTGTCCTGTAAGGTTTAAATAATAATTATGCATTAGTAGTATTCTCAGTAGATGAGATACAATGAGGAGTTTTACAAGGATCAGTAGTGGGACCATATTTATTTATTATTCTTATGTCTTTCCTCTCAGAAGGCTCCTTATATTGGATAATAAAGTTTACAGATGACTTCAAAATAGCTAGGTTTGCCTTCTAATGTCTATGATCCGACAGCATCTTAATCACACAATGACAAACTGCACTTATGAACCACCCACTAAATAGACATGTTTAACACCCAGAAATGCAAATTACTGCATACATTGCAGTTGAACTGTTCCTTTCCAACCCATCGCCTTTCTATGTAGCATGAGAATCTTCTTCATATGGCCTCTATGTTCCAATCTGTGCATTTAGTCATTAGCTGCTTTATTGTATCCAGCTGTAGTGTGACAAATCTGTTTTGTTTTCAGGAAATGGAATTTAAGGTTACTATTTCTCGTAAGGCCTTGAAGGCAAGCACCTGCACTCGAGTGAATTCTTACTGTGAGATAACCACTTAATCTAGTGTCCATGAGCTTTAAAAATGAGTAGCTTAAACAACTTCTATTTTATGACAAAAGATCTAATTAAAATGTATGCTTAATAAAACCAAATCTCTGCATTCATATCCATTCAATAATATAACATAAAAGGGAACAGATACTTCTCCTGTATTTGTTTAATATTAGATTCTTGAATTAAAAAATAATCAGATTCTGAGCTCTAAGTTAAAATTCTAACACATATATTCAAAACCAGTAGCTCAGAATGTTATAATTATTCTAAAATTAGAGTATGCTAAAGAATATACATTTTTCTGTATGAAAATTAGGTGATTCCCTTTTAAATCCTGTGTGCTGTAGATCTAGCTGCCTAGTATCATAAATGTCACATCTTACACTGTCAGAGACTTCACATTTAGCAGCCAAGGCATCATTCAACAAGTCACTCAACTGTAGTGGCAAGCCAAGTGCTCAAGCTTTTATGTTTTAAACTGTTTGAGTAGTTCAAATGGATCTGCGCATCAATATTCCCTCACTAGCAAATTAACATTTAAGCCATGCATGACATCATCAATACCGATGAATTTCTCAAACTAAGCATCCTTCTTCTAGGCAGCATCACCACATCAGGAAATTGCCAAACCACCCTCTAAATCAAAGAAGTCTGTCGATCAACAACAGTTAGAACTGGAAATCCAACTTCATCCATCAACTGCATACCTCCATTCTCCCTTTCATTCAAAAAACAACTACATACCTGTCGCTCTGCACCCATCCTTCTGCAAACCAAACAAGCAAAGCAAAATATCTCTCTTGCAGCTCAAGTCTACCAAAACCATCAAACCATCTAAACCAATAAACAAAAAAAAAAATGAGAGAGAGAAAGACAAACAAGCAGACAATCCACCATCACAACCACCATTGTTACACTACAGTCAACCACTCAACTTTAAAATTCACCACAAAGTCTCTCTTTCTCTCCTCTCTGATCTTAGCCATCCAACATCCAACAAAGAAATCCACAGCTGCATTTCAAATTACAACCCTATCTAAATAACAAACCCCAAAGAATACACAAAATATCTTCTTCTTCTCCTCCTTTTGGCTTTTCCCCATTAGGGGTCACCACAGCAGATCATCTGTCTGCTCATGATTGGCAGTAGAGTTTTACAGTGTTGAGTTGCCAGCCCAGCATCCAACCTTCCACAGAAGGCACACACACACACGCACTTACACCCAGGGCCAATTTAGAGTGTCCAATCCACCAACTGCATGTCTTTGGGATGTGGGAGGAAACCGGAGCACCCGGAGGAAACCCACATGACCACAGGGAGGACATGCAGACTCCGCACAGAAGGCACCCCAGCTGAGGATTGAACCGGAGAACCTCTTGTTGTGAGGTGACAATGCTAACCACTGCACCACCATGGCCGCCCTAAAGAATGCACAAAATATAAACAGTAAAAAGACAGAGCAACTAAAAGGAAAAAGATAGCAGAGCAAAACAGGAAGTCCTGTACAGAAGGAAGCCAGACTCAGACTAGCGCACAAGAAACATGAAATTCACCCTCTAGCTCTACACAATTATAAGAAATATAACTCTTTTTTTCCTTTCTTTTTTATTCTTTTGTTTTTTTCTTTTCCTATAGCTTTCTAAAATCATTTCACTTCCAGATAGATCACTATATAATTAATTCACCAACCATGGAAAACCTACATGCAGTCCAGCCTACATTAATGTTAACATATAATTCTGCAGATATATGATTATATATGTTATTAAACCCAATCTTAATAATATTTTGTAATAGGCATATATCCAACCATCCAAACACATATTCATGCATACATACATGCATATATTATTAATAATTTTGTACTACAGACTTAAATAGAAAATATATAAATTAAATTAAATTAAGTTACCTTATTCAGGAATGCATCCAGGTCTCCCATATGTTATAGGCTTACTAGAATAAATCATTTCTATTTAATATTTATCTGTTTGTAGATTTTATAAACATCTATTAGAAATACTTATATAAAAGTCATCTTTGTTTTAGTTTATTTTTCCTTTCATTGTTTTTCCAGTAATTTTTCTGTCTTTTCAGAGAGCTATTATTATTCTATTCCATGTCTTCCACATGTTCTTTTAGGGGGGGAAATTCAATAAAGCCTACATGGATTCATTTTCTATGTAGACATAGTGGCATGGAGCTTACACGGAAGTAAGCAGCAGTGTGATCCAGTAAACAGAGCTGAGGGGAGTACATGAGTATGCCAACACGAAGTCTCTGTGGTATACAAATCTCATAAGCAAGTGAATTGCATGCAAATGAGGTTGTAGAGTGATCCAGCAAGCAGATAGGCAGTTCTGCAGATCTCGTGTTATTGTCAGAAGTGTACATGGAAAATTTCTGTGTGCAAGAAATTAAAAAGTGACCAGAGTATGTAAAAGCCCAGTTAGAAGGTCAGAAATAGTGTAGCAGACACAGATATGTGCAAAACTATGTCCTGTGTGTCCAAAATGTAACAGGAAATAATTTAAAATAATATATATTTTTTAATACCCATATTATGTTTGCACACCGTGCAGGAGCCCGCAAACATGCCATTATACAAAAAATATATATTTAAAAGTTTAAAAATGAAAACTAATAAATATGTGACAATAATGCATTATAGAGCCTTGCATGGAGTATGCACAATGGTAGATTTCTGTGGTTGCTAAGGAAGCAGGGTCTAGAAAAGTGTAGTATTCAGGTTGTGTGCATGGATCTGTATGCAAATAAGCTGGAGTTACTGAATAGGAAAAATGGGTTACCTTGCCCACAAATAAAATCTGTGCAGCCCCAGAACCATTTTGATGTCTAAACGAGAGCTATCTGACAGCAAAAGGGTGTGTGTCACTATATGTTTAAGCACATTGGAGCTGAGCAGTACCTGTTTGCATGGCACACCTCTCAGATAAGCAGGAGGGTGTGTCCAGTGCTGCAAAGCTTTGTTTAGCTTCATGGCATGTGCTTTTGCTGGTTTGAGCATGTTTGCACTGCATGCCACGATGCTGAGTGTGCCCGTCCATGAGGGTGTGTCTATCGACTGCTGAGCATTGTTTATACCAGCAGCATAGGTTTGCATGTTGCACAGCAGTGCTTAGCAGGGAAGGCAGTTAAAAAAATGGAAATTGCCTGTGAAAGCCAATCATGTATAAATTCCTCATAACCCCTGTCCCACTTACACTGGGCCATTCAAACTTTTCAGTGATGTACCTGGGAGTTGTAATGCATCATAGTTAGCCAATCACACAGGCTGCTTTTGCAGCAGAGCACTATAAAGTATGCATACGTCCTACAATCTGATTTTCCTCCATACTCTGCAGCATTGGAGTACAAACTTGGGAATTTTAACTGAGAGAATGCCAGGGGCTGCTGCAGGTCTGCTACATCTGTATGTGCTAGATGCTGAGGTCAGTGCTGCTGCTGCCAATAGGCCTAGACTGAGAGGGAGAAGAGTTTTCAGGCCCAGGGTAACCTTCCAGAAGCTACATGAGCTGGAGATTGTAGAGTGATACAGGGTGGATGAGACATACTGCAAGAACTCACCGAGTTCTGCCACCCTCAATTCAGGCCCAGGGGCAACAGAAGGGAGCCTATCCCAGTGAAAACAAAGGTATGTGTAGCCCTTAGAATACTACAGGTACTTTTCGAAGACCAACTGGGGACATGATATGGGTCTCACATGCATCAGCATCCATGGTACTCTATCATTTCCTGGCTGCCACGCAAACACATGCTAGTGAGAACATTTATTTACCCCGCACCACTGAGGAGAGGGTTAGCAGTATGCATCTCTTCTACCATGTAGCACATTACGCTGAGGTACTGGGTGCCATAGACTGCACTCATGTATACATCAAAGCACCACCTGGTGAGGAGGATAGAGTCTATGTCAACTGCAAGAAGTATCACTCCAACAACAGCCAGGTTATGTGCAATGCCCAGGCATTATCATGAATATGTGTGCTGGCAGCCCTGGCAGTTATCACGACTCCCATATCTGGCACACATCACAGCTGTACCAGATGTTTGCCAGGGGGAGCATCCCATATGGCCATCTACTGGGGGATGCTGACTACACACTGGAACAGTGGATGATGACACCCATCAGAAATGCACACACACCTACCGAAGAACACCATAATGAGGCACACACACAAACTAGGAACATCATACGGCATGTGTCTGGGCTGCTCAAGTCACGGTTCCAGTGCCTTGATATATCTGGTGGAGCCCTGCAGTACTGTCCAGCCACATGTGCACAGATATTCACAGTATGTGCCATGCTACACAATATGATTCTATGGGAACAGGAGGCATGCCACGATATTATCTGGGCACAGTGATGCAGTGTTTTTGACTTTGGAGATTGCAATTAGAATCTGCTCCATAGTGATGATTGGGGGAGTTATGTTTGATGATATTTCTTGAGGGGTATCTAGGGGAGGGGGATAATAGTAGAGCTGAATTTGTTGACCAGTGTTTTTGCTATATCTTCCAGTTCTATATAGCTGGCTACATTCACAATTAGCTCTGAACATTGTTCTGTACAGCCACTGAGGTTATGGACATAGCTAAAGAAAATGTTGTGATTGTCTTTGACCAGGAATTCTATTTTTATTTCAGAATTGGCTTTGGTAGATCTGATTTGCCCTCTGAATATTTGGTTTAGATTGATTAGAGAGTTATTATCCTTGGCATTGTATTTCCTGATTTTTGCTATGGCATTCTTCCTTATGTTGTATAGCCTATTGATATTTGGATTCCACCAGGGTGTCTGTTTTTTTTGAGTTTGTTCTGAGGTTATTTCTGGTAGGCACAGCTATTTCTTCTCATTTGTTAACATAATTGTATAGAGGATCTGTAGATAGTTCCAAGTAGAAAACTGGGTTCTCAGGGTTTGGAAGGCTTGACATTTTGTCAGGCTATCACTTAATAATAGAAAGCTTGATTGCTACAAGGTTATCCTGGGAGGGGGTCAGCATTCTCACATGTTAGTGAAGACTACTTACAGTATGTTTGCTCCCCTTGTGGGCATATGGACTATCTGGTTCTGCATGCTAATCTTTACAAAATCCATGAATCTCTGGACTTGCAGGTTTGGGGTTGTGTGTGATTCCTGGTTTAGAGTGGTATAGTCAAAGTCACACATGAATATGGTATTAGGTTGAATGGTGAGTGTATCCAGAAAATTTAAGTATGAATAATGGGTTACCTAAGCCATAGAAGGGGAGCTACAGCTTGCAAGGAAATAACATGGGACTTTGCCTATGATAACTGGACATGGAGAAGCTCAGTCTTTTCATTCTGTTTGACCAATCTTGAGGTGACCTTGTTATTGATGTAGATGGAGACAGCTGCACCTTTAGTCCCTGCCTATTCAGTCATTGGCCTAAATGTATGTAAGACATTATAACCTTTCACTGTCAGGGTGCTCTCTGTAGCTTTAAACCATGTCTTGGTAACTGCACAGATGTCTGCATTCTCCAGGGTGTGGAGTGCTTGCAGGGAGTGGTGTTTCTTGTTTAGATGCTCCTGATATTGAGCATTAACACCTTTAGATCCCTTTGTGTTGGTTTTTCTATGTCGGAAGGTTTGTCAGTTTGGTATTGCCTAAAAAAGAAACTATGGGGGGGACAATGTTTTAATCAATATTTGAAAGCATAGAGGGCACAAGTGTAAAGCATCCTTGACAATGCAACTTGGTCTGTCAACCATATCTTCCCATGGTGACTAATATTGCAAGTCCTTGGAATGACACCAGAAGCTAAGCCAATCATTAAAGTCAGTCATCTCCTGTTCATTTTGTGCCATCATCCTTGGTGAAGACAGAATGCTGCTCAGTGCTCAGTGTCAGGCTCATAGGTAAACCTTTGCATACCATTTTAAACCTAGTCAGTTTCTTTTTTTGTGCTTGATATAATCTATTCCATTTGTTATAGACTGACCTTACCCATCCGGTGGTGGATAATTATACATTATACCTAATGCAAATACCTGGGACCATACCATAGATAATTTGAGGGGACCCATGCATAGGATAAAGCATTTAGGAACTGCATTTGTTCATCAGTAATAAAGGGGCAGCACTGGGGTAAAGTTTCTGTTTTCCATCCATAGATCAAGTTGCACTTGAAAATGGACAGGGCTGAACTTTGTTTTATGTGGATGAGGAGTCTGTTCCACAGCAGTTTGTGTCTTCTGTGAAATATTCCTGTCCCTCAAAACCATTCTGTTTATGTTGCAGAAGAGGTTTAGATCCCTAGACCAGGTACTTCTGATGCCATTTGGCTTGCTGACATACATCTCAACTGTCCAGACTTTCACAGAATGTCCAGATTTGTGACTCATATTTTTGGTCTGCTCCTCATAAAATTTGTTGTTTTCTGGATTTTTGTGATAAATCAGTGGGGACTGAATTCACTATGTAATGACAGGCATTTGAGTTTCTGACTTCATGTCATTCAGAAAATGCATGGTAACACAAGACCATTTATTCTAGCAACTTTCCACATTTATAAGATTAATATTTAAAATTTGTCCTTATTTTGGGGCTTTGTCCCACCATTTTTTTGGCCTTGTCCAGATTTTTTTGTGCTAAGAGTTTGAGAGCTATGCTTGGTGATGTGCAGTAAATCCATCAGTAATGCATCAGAGGATACCTTTTATGCCAGATACAGGTCAACTCTTAGCAGTTCATATGATATTGAATATAGTGACAGGGCTTTGAGTCAGTCCATGTAGGAAATGTTATTTAAGTTTTGTTTATCCTTTTGGTAAGGTATCTCTGTGGGCATTCCATTTGTTGCATATGTCTAGACAGATGCCATATCATACAAATACATGACAAAGGGGCATTACATTCAATGATTGACCTAATGAGGGCTGAGTAAAGGGGGGCAATAACATCCCCAGATATAGATACAATCCCTTTGTTTATAAACTGTGCAATATGGCAGGACTTTCTTACAACAATAGATACAAAGTTAGGTCACTATCCACATAAGTTCCCAAATAAAAAAATACTGGGTCAACTCATAGGGGTTATTGTCAAAGTGGCGGTTCCCTGGGGTAGATGACTTCCCAAAGGATACAGTGATGCATATTTTGGCATTTAGTTTCAAGACTATGATTTTGACACAGTTATTTATTTGAGGCAAACCTTCCTGCAGGATGGCTAATTCACTTAGGGATTCAGTGACTGCTCCTAGCTTGCAGTCATATGCAAACTTAGTCAGCAAGAGCACTTTCATATTGACTTTTACTTCAGAAAAGTAGATGCCAAACAAGAGAGGTCTCAGCACAGAACCCCAGGGGACTCCACTGGTGAATGGTCTCTTTCTGGAGGTAATTTCCCCTATTTTGATTATGTGTGTCCTATCTGTGAGCCAGGTGGCAATCCTGCAAGTGACATAGGGATTTAGTCCCACTTTATTTACCTTTTTTACTATGCCTGAGTGGGGAATTGTGTAAAAAGCTTTGGTCAGGTTGAGGTGTGCAGTGTGTACTGTTTTGCCTTCATGCATTGATTTAGTGACATTTTCAAAAAAATCCACCAAATTGAGTAAGCTTGACCCACCCTTGATGAATCCAAAGTGAAGTGGGTCCATTGTTTGGAGGTTCCCTTTGTCCGGATTGATTAATTTCATGATGAGTCTGCCTAGCCTGCCCAGCCATAAACAACATCATCAAGCCGTGCAAAAGAAACAGATTAATTAGCGTCACAGATAAAAATCTTCTCTTTATATCCAAACCCTCTAAGTCAGCTGGCCTAAGCCTCTACTCCTATTATGTTGCAAACGCTTGGAATTCTTCCTCTAATTGTGAGAGCTACTTCTAATCTTCTTGCCTTTACATCCATGCTGAAACAACACATGATTAACTCCTGGCTATGCCATTGTGACATTCCAGGCTAACCTTTTTCTCAAGTTTAGTTCATATTGCATCTGTCTGTCTTCTTATGAACTTTTTCAAACCGTGTTTATATTTGCAATTACTTTTCTTGGCTACTTTTCTAAAACTCACAACATTGTGCTTAATTTCTGGACTTTGCATTTTTTATGTTTATATTTTTTACATGTTTATATTTTTATATTTTATCAGGTCTAATTTTGTATTATTTAACTTATTTACATTTTTAATGCATTTGTAAATACATATTCCACTTTTTGTAACTCCTGTAATACCATACAATTGTATATATTGTTAGTTGTTCAAAGTTCATATATGTCTGTAATCTGGAGCTTTTCTCCATGGGCCTTTGCTAAAAATGGGTTTACTTTGATCCAGTTGGATTATCCTGGTAAACAAATGTCAAACAAACAAAAAAAATAAATAAATAAAATCTTTCATTGGCTTTGCATATGAGGCCGGTCAGACTTATTGGTCTGTAATTGTCTGGGTCTGTGGTAGGTACTCCATTATGCAGGAGAATGACTGTATCTCTTCTTTATTCATTTAGTCTAAAACCTGTATGAAGGCTGGGACTGAACAGTGGTGTTATGGGTGTGTTTAAATCATGCTATTTACGATCCACACAGAAATATTGTCATGCCCCTCAAATCAGTATTTTTATGGAGCACAAAGTCAGAGAGCTCGAGTCATTTATAGGTCCATAGGTTCATAGATTCATAGGAGGTTACTAGGTTAATGGCCCCAGGGCCTTTACAAGCCTAGCCATGTAATACCTGTACTCCCTAATTGGCCATTGTTAGATGGTTTGATTGTTTGCAGAGTGAATCTATGATCAGCACCAGCTGCCCCTGTCCACGAGGGACATAAGTACCACCCCAGGAGTGAATTTATGGTCTCCCATCCAGTTGTCCAGGTTGGGGAGCTCTGCTTAATGTGAATTGGGAATTTATTCCAGAGTAGCAGCAGTCTCTGGGAGACATATCTGTCTCTCCAGCATGTTTTGTTTGTCACAGGCTAGGTTGAGATCACTAGAGCAAGTAAGTCTTGTCACACCCACCCAGACTATGACAGAGTCATACTGGTACATGTGGTCCAGTAACCTGAGTGTGAAAAGTGATCTGGCAGATCCTGGCCCCTGATAGATAACTGGACATGACTTTCTTCTTATTCAGCCTGGTGAGTTTGACTACTGTGTGTCTCACAATGGAGTCAATTTTAACTAAAATAGTGGGGTGTGTGATGCCTTTATGGGCTTTAAAAGTTGAACTTCCATGTGGTGTGGCTGTATGTGTTACGGTGGGTGTTGTTTTGGTGGAGTGCTTTGGGGTCTGCTGAGGATATCTGTTATAGATCAAATATCTACCAAGATGGCTGCAGAGATAGCAGGACAGTTCATGTCCATGGTTTCTGGCCCTATTTGGGTAGTTAGTAAGTTGTTGCAGGAGTGAAGAGTAGTAACAGAAGTATCTACTCCAAAGCATGTGGGCCACTGTTTATCCCTGTTCCAACTAGTTTCTCTTAACACAGCCAAGTAAACTGGTAGTGTTGCTGGGCCAAAAGTACAGGAATGCGACAATTAAGTACCAACAACAAATACAAAGTAGCAAATTGCACAGTAACACTGCCATCAACAAACATTATGTATCATATATTATTTAAATCTATTATTACATATTAGGGACCTTTAAACTGATTTAAAGTACAAAATCAACAAATAATGCAAAAATAAAGCAGTAATACTTTAATACAGTTAACGGAAGTGCAAAACAATAAAGTAAATCTCTTATCTGACAAGGGTGGAGCAGGATTAATTCAGGCCCTCTCAGAGTGTGACAAGGATGCCAAGCAGATGGGAACTCTGGGAAAATGAGCAAATGTAAGATTTTATTACATGATGATTTTTTTTTTGGCTGGGAGTCTCTGTACAAAGCTATAAGATAGTATTTGTTTTCAGGAAGATGAAGTAAGACTGGGAGAGATTTGTTTCAGTTTCAGGAAAACATATATCACCTCTGTATTGACTGTTACTTATATTTCCCAAGGTTTATTTAGTTACCACATACTATAAATAGGACAGAGATCCATGTACTCAAAGCTGTATTTTTCAGGCATGATATTTCAATGAAATTATATCTCTTGAAACATGATACTTCAAAATATGCAGTAACATGTTTCAAGAGATTTTTGGAACAAGGGGATATCAGCATGTTTAGTTAGGTCCCACTAACACACAATCTCATGGCCATTTTGAGAGGCCAGTACAGTCTACAAAAGAACCTCACAAATATTATGTTTTTCATTAACAGATGCTCTTACAAAGGTTGTAACACAGAATTGTTGGAATACAGAAATTCCCCACAGAAAGATGTAGATCTATCACTTGTTACTTGTTAAGTTACTTATGGGATGCAGATTAAAAAGACAGATACAAATCCTCATCTCCATTTCTTTTTTAACTCCAAAAAACAAACTCAAGTGCATTGAGATCTGAACAGAACTGGTCAGGACAGAAAGTTTATTATGTTTGCCATATATAACATCGTTTTCAGTTATGGAAAGGAGATAAGGTAAAGGTCAGCAACATTCCATTAAGAAACAAACAATTTGCTTTAAGTGAATGTAAAAAGCTAAGGTTGTTTGCACTTCAAACTGATGATGGCAGACTAATTGGAAGGAAAAAAAAAGATATCTGTCCAAAATAAGTGTGTCTCAGAATGACAGTCCAAGATATAAAGATGCAGTGCTTTGGTACTTTCAGAATTGCTAAAGTATGCAATATAGTCTCCAGACAGATAGCTAAAGATATTACCCAAGACAGATTTGTTTGCAGTTAAAAGCATTCTCTAGAGTCTCCTTACTCCTTTATCTGTTTAAAATTTTCATTTAGTGGCTCACTGCTGTTTTTCCTGCTGTGATAAACATTTCTGTAGTGTTTTCTGCCTAAAATAGTGTAGCTAGTAGCTGTAGCATAGTTTCCCACCATCCCTTCCTATTGGTGTCTTGTTCTTATACTTGGTGGCTTTGCAGTTTCCCTCCCCTACTGTAAATTTGATCTTGGACACTCCTCCCAGTCTAGTGCCACTAGCTCATTCTACCTAATACAGAGATAACATTTGAGAAGGCCAACCCCCTTAGTTTCTTAACCTCGAATTATCATCTGTTCCTCCTTTCTCCCTTTCCACTTTACTTAAAAAAAACTTTATTCAGCTGCTTACTGGCTGCTTTTACAGTATTTGTGTTTCCTCCTCCACCTCTATTACTTAATCTTATTTTTTCTGTTACTTGTTCTCTAAAATGTTCAATTGCATATTCAATGCTGCATTTATTACTGCTGTGTTCAGCCTGTTTAAATTTTAAGTGTTATTCTAAGCCTCTTAGTTTTGGTTTAAGCACTTGGGCTTTAGGCCTACCCCTTAGCTCTCCCTGCCTCTCTTCCTCAGATTCTGACAAATGTGGATGGATAGTTTACTACAATTTCTCCTTCCAGTCTGGTCGATATGGGCATCCTGAGACAGTGTAGCAACTGTCTCATGTACATGGACAACCATCTACTACTACCACCTAGGAACACAATTTGTGAGAGATGCAATTACATAAAGAAGCTAGAGTCTACACTGTCTCCCTCACAAGCCAATACATCTGGCACTGAGAAGGTTGTCAGCACAATCACTACACCTCAAACACCACCCACAACTACACAACACACACCCATATATGCAGAGGTCCTCAACAAAAATAGACCCAAACATAGGAGACCTCAGAGACAAAAACGCATGAGAATTCCACAACCCTCCACACTGCATAGTCCAAACAACAGGGTCTTGCAACTGCTAAGGCCTAACCATAAACCCAACATATTAGTCATAGGAGACTCCATTGTGAGACACACAGATATGCCTCTCACCAGGTTGAATAAGGAGAAAGTTATGGTTAGTTGTTTGTCAGGTGCCAGAATCCACCATATCATACACACACTCAAGTCTCTCAACAACAGGTACTGTTATGACTGTGTCATGGTCCATGTTGGTGTGAAGGACATGAGAGGTACCTACCTGGACTATATGAAAAGAGAGACATAATTGAGCTCACTGAATATGTGTCCCAGGCAGGTATGTCCCTACCCTTAAGCCGCATTCTACCATCACCCAGAATGATGTCTCAATACAAACAGAAAATGATTAACTTCAACAATTGGTTTAGTTTTTGGTGTCATTCCAGGGGGATCCAGTACCTGACAGCCTGGGAAAATATAATTGACAAACTGTGATGCTTTGCTAGAGATGGCCTGTATCTGTCTCACTTGGGCTTCAAGCTTCTGGTAAAGGCCCTTGCCTCCTCCATAGTTCTTTTTTTAGGAAAAGTCATGAGGTCAATACTACCAACATAAACATTTCAACAAAACGCAAATTAAAGGTCATGCTGCTAAATGCTAGGAGTCTAAACATGAAACTGCACTCATTGCAAGCATTCTTTACTCTGGATGATACTGACATTTGTGTAGTCACAGAAACCTGGTTCAAAGCTGCACAGAGCATCCCAGCCTTACCTGGTTACTCATCCTATCATGCATTCAGACCCCACACTGTGGGCAGCAAAGCTAAAGGAGGTGGAGTTTCAATATGTATTAAAGATGCACACACCTCCAGGTTGGTCAAACAGTATGATGCACAGGAGCCACTCTAGGTGCAGTTAACCATTGACAAGACCCCTATTCAAATTCTAGCTAGCTACAGGCCCCCAAATTTGACTCAAGATGCCCACTCCACCAATCTGGACCTCTTCAAACCTATCAAGATTGAACCCTTTACCCTGATCATGGGTGACTTTAATTACCCAACCATACATTGGAAAAATATGCCAGAACACAAATGCCCAGAGATTCCTCAATTTTATCAATGCAAATGCCTTGGAAAAGCTAGTTGATAACTTCACAAGAGGGGATAATATCTTGGACTTGGTGTTAACCAACAGGAGTAACCACTGCAGCACCCCTACAGTGTCATCCTCCCTAGTAAGATCCAACCATATAGTGGTGACTTTCAAAGTCACCATCTCCCCTGACCCCCCTCTAGCTAGGGTAAAAAAAAATTCTCCAAAACTGATTACAACCTCCTAAGGGATGGTATAAACATCTTCATGGCCCCCTCTCCCACTGTAGGAACTGGCACCAATGTTCAAATCTACACCAAAGTACTATATGGGCATTTATATAGATGCTTTGAATCAGGAATACCCGACCAGACAAAATCATCCTCTGAAAGAAAGAGTAAACCTGTCTGGTGGACATCTGCAATAAATAAACTATATAACAAAAGGTAAAAATTACTGTCTAGGACCAAGACAGAGCAGGTGCTAAATTGGAAGCAATCTCTCCTTAGCCTGAACAGACAAATAAGAGCACTAGTGAAATCCTCTAAAGCCAATTTTGAGTCCAAATTGGCCACATCTACTAGAGACAATAATAAGGCCTTCTTCACATATGTCTGAAATCTCAAAGGAAGCACCCAGATCTGTTCAGAACTGGTGGTCAAGCACACCACATACACAAATGCTGTAGATATAGCCAATTTACTGGCTGACAGATTCAGTGAAAACAATACACTTCTGCCTCCCTTCTGCCCCCCCCATCAGTAAATCAGGGCATTGCCAGTACCTGCCCCCACCGCTTATCTCTAGGGAGCAGGTCATCACTGCCCTCTCAAAGACAAAAAATACAGCCTCCATGGGACCCAATAACATCCCTGGCTGCATCCTACATTAACTCAGGCATGAACCTGCAGCACCATTAGATACTCTATTCAACCAAAGCCTAAGTACTGGCTTTGTCCCAGCCAAGTGGAGGACAGCCACTCTTATCCCTTTACACAAAGGTGGAGTGTCCATCGATTCAGGAAATTATAGACCCATCAGCCTAACTAGCCTGATCTGCAAGGCCATGGAACGGATTATCATGGACCTCATTAAGAGGGACATTGGCAACCTCCAAACACTTGACCCCACACAGTTTGGCTATGTCAAGGGGTGGTCATGTCTGTTAAATCTGGTTGACTTCTTTGAGACAGTCACCAAAACCATGGACGAGGGGATGATGGTGCATACCACCTACCTTAACCTGGCCAAAGCCTTTGACAGTATTCCCCACTTGGGCATATCAGATAAACTCTCTCAGCTAGGCATCAATCCATATGTAACCAGATGGGTAGCAAACTGGCTCACTGATAGAAACCACCTAATCAAAATAGGGGAAGCCACCTCAAGCAGTTGACCCGTAATGAGCAGTGTACCCCAGGGATTGGTCTTGGGGCATCTGTTATTCGGGATATACTTCTCTGAGGTGCAGGCCAAAACCAGTGGACTATGGCTGATCAAGTTTGCAGATGACTGCAAGCTGAGTACAGTCATCAGTTCCCCAAGTGATGTGGACGTCCTCCAAGAGGGTCTCACCCAAACAAATGACTGGTGTCAGAAACATGGCCTCAAGCTGAATGCCAAAAAATGCATAATCATCTCCTTTTGGGAAAATGACATCCCCACATATTTTCACATTAATAACAATGTCTTAAGTACACAATCAGTAGTGAGGGATTTGGGTACCCAGGTTGATAGCAACCTGACTTTTGACCACCACGTTGCTTCCATTGTATAGAAAGCTTTCTACATGGCCCACTTCATAAGTAAGGGTATCTCATCCAGGGATAAAGAGGTCATAACATCCCTGTATTCTTACCTTATAAGGCCAATTATTGAGTACAATGCCCCCTTTGGCATGTACCTCGCAAAGCACATGTAGGAGCTGGAAAGACCACAGAAGGTCCTCACCAGGAGAATCTAGGGCCTCAAACATATACCCTATACAGATAGGCTAAAAGCCCTATCCCTCTACTCAGTTTCATACAGACTCCTCAGGGGGTGACCTCTGTTTGGCATATAAAGCAATCTCACACTCTGCCTTGATGGGACTGCTGCATATTCACAAGTGAAGTTCCACTCGAGCAACCTGTACTCGCAACCTCAACCTGGTCTGTGATATCAATAGGACTTGTTGGTGGGACAGATTTGTGTCCTAGAGAATCCCCCATCTGTAGAACAGACCCCCTCTCCACGTCAAGCAGGGTACCTCATTATCTCTTTTTAAGCACAACCTGAATAACTGGATGGGAAACAGAAAATACACCCCTGGGATTCCACCTGTGTCCCTGGTGGACATTGGCTTTGGGTCTGACTTGTCTAAACATGGGCTAAATTCTTGGCTAGGCTTATAAGGGCCTCAGGGCCAATAGCCCAGTAACCTCCTGTGATCCTATGATCCTATGATCCTGTGTTGGTTACAATACCAAACTGCCCATGGAAACTCCCAGAACTGTCGCCTGAATATGTACTCCTTCACCTTTATTATTTTCTTTATATTTAGGACCATAGGAGAAGAAATAAGAGTCTCAGAAATTCAGTGATACAGTTGTTATGGTAATCAAGAAAAGAGAAGGCACCTGATGAGAGATTCAGAGTGCCTCAGTGTCAGCTGTGAAGACTATTGAAGTTTTTTTTCCATAAAAGCGTTCAACATTTGGAGCATGACTTAGAAAGCCATTTTGATATATAAACATATTATGAAATAAAATAATTGATACGCCATACATTAGATAACTAAATTATCATCTGAAATGCATATATAAGATGGTTTTTACTGACTTACCTCACACAAACATTGAAAATCCTATAACCCAGCACTCTAACTGATCACTTCTCTTTCATTCTACCCACTGATGTAAAACCACCAAAAGCAAACCAGCCATAGTTAGTATTAGATTCAAACCTGATTCCAAGGAAACTGTTACTGTTAGAATTGCATAGTATGAAATTAACCCAAATCCACCCTCTGCATATTTGATACTCTCCTCTAGTAAATTTCTGTTTACTTTGAGTGAGCACATTCATGCTAAGACTTCTTTAGACTCTAATAATTACTCAATAAACTCAGCTTTAACAACAGATTCCTAACGAACATTAGAGGTAATCAACCAGCAAGCATGCAGTTAACACGAACGCAGCAGGTGGTCATTATCATGCATTCAATATTCTAACATACCACGGAATTCAGTAAACTTACATGCAGGAATAGCTTATTCCTGCATGGAAGGGACCATTCTCATGCAGCACGGCAGTGCACCATGCATATTCATGAAGGCGTACTGCCATGCTGCAAAACAGACACAGTTCTGTGTACGTGTGTATAGGGTGTGTCTGAGAGCAGTGCTCTCACAATACACATGCCCCCTGCACACCAGAATTGCTGTTTGGCAATTTAAAATGAGCGAGAACGCTAGTAACACCCCCAACCCATCAGGGTAAGAAATCTGGTCAAAGCCCTACTAAGGCAAAAGTTGATAGAATAAGAGATGTACCATAAGCACATAGCTCACACTTCCCAACCCATCAGAGTAAGGAATGTGGACAAAGCCATAAGGGACAATCGTCCCACAAAGCAGAAAGTTAATAGAATTACAGGTTCAGCATTAGCATGGATATTCCAAAGGGTACAAATAAAAAAACACAACAAATACATTTTTTTATACATGCTATAAAGTTTAAGCATAGCTGTGTGGGTGTGCCCTTTGCTTAGCTGCACTTAGTCCACTTTAAACAGCACAAGAAGTTAATAGCAAGAGACATCCAGCATAAACAGTACAGCAATAGTGTAGTGGTTAGAATGTCTGTTTTGCAAGCAGCAATTGCTGGTTTGATAACCCCTGTAACCAATTTGCATTTTACATGTGAAAGCAGTACATAAACATTTTTTTTTATAATTAGCTACTAAATAACATATTTCTTAACCAGAGTACTGTAGTAGGTCCAGATGTGAGGTGTCAGTTTAATAGAGTTATGAAACCCCCATATAAACACAAGTGCCCCATACAGTATAGTCACACATGAATAAATGTAATTGAAGCACATTGGGGGATGTCAGGGACAGTAAATACATTTATAATATGTAATGAATAATGAATCAATCCCATATAGCAGATAGTCTATAAAATAAAAAATAAACAATGCTAAGCATTGCGCAGCCCTGCTTACCAGGTGTAAGCATTGTGTAAATATGACTACTAAGCAATGAGTAGCCCAGCTAAGTGGATCTGCCCATTGGTAAGCAGTGCTGAACCTGCCCCTTTAAGCACTGCCAACCTTAGCTAAGCAGGCTTGCCCATATCTTAGCTTAGCTCAGCATATTCAAAACCATCCAATCACGACAAAGGGCGGGAAATCGGCTGTATTTAAACCCCACAGACAGGAATACAGCTCATAACTTGTTGCAGGTTCCCATTGTAGGCAGTATGGTAGGTGTTGGTGAAGGCATGCACTTCCCGGCGCGGTGCTGGGACATACAGGAGTCCAAGGTCATGGTAGGACTCCTAGTAAATAACCATGACAAGAGACTGCTGCAGAGCCAGTACTAGGGCTCCCAATATAAAGCGGAAGCCTGGGACCATCTCGCCTGTGATCCTCCAGACAGGTGAGCAGGTCTGGCACCACTATGCTGACTTGAAGTGGAGGAAGAAGGAGCTCTTGGATGAGTGGGTCCAAGAAGCAAGGCAGAGGGGTGATGTCCTAGTTGTGTGTAAATATTCATATCAATAACTGTTTATCAAAGTCCAGCCTGTGTATGTGATGGATAGGTATGCCTAAATATTTCTCTATTCCCTTTACAGCTGCAGCTGAGTGGGCTGTAAATCAGGTTTCCCATGCCAGTAGGTTGCAAAGGCTGCATCACGAGGCTGGTGAGTAACAATCCTGCTTGTAGTAGTCATACCAAATAAATATAATGTAGTAGAAAGTCACCTGGCAGTATAAAAATGGCATATGGGTTGTACTGAATAAAGCAGACAATATGACAGTAATAGTCCCATATAGGTGATATTTAAATAAAACTGTAACTGCTTGACAATAAAGTTCTGCATTCTAGACTGGTTGTGTTTACTCTGGTATTGTATGGCATTTAGTGTTGCATTATCTGAATAGTAATGTTGTGGTATCCACTGTTACCCACACTGTGCTACATAAAAAATATGTCTAGGAATGTCTGTGTAAGACTGTTGTAAATACAAGGTCAGATTGTACAACCAAGAAAAACTTAGAAAGAAAACACTGAAGAAACA
>NC_056748.1:57256314-57418814 GCF_019279795.1 Protopterus annectens | reverse complement strand
TATATATATATATATATATGTAGTGCATTCAGACATTGGATCCACACTCTCAACCTCTTACTGCAACAAACCTGACCAAAGGCTGTGTAAATGGGGGTACAGGGGCCCAAACTAGGGACCTCTTCTAAGTATATCCCTTTTCCCATCCTCCACAGCTGAAATATTCTGCCTTGGAACAACATAATAAGGCCTGTCAAGTCCTGGACCCAGGGTCTTGTAAACTATGACCAAAGCAATCTACCATTGCACCATCTGAGCCCTACAAAATTGTGATGACATCCCAAACATATAAGTTAATGCAGTCATCCAACAGCAGGGAAAGGAGTATGCAGAATCATTCAGGTAGTCTGTATATACATGTATATAAGTATGGAGATGCATATATGTGGACAAATATATACATGATACATATATACATAGAGAGATATACATACACATTCATATCCACATATATGCATACACACATATATATAGAAAGGTTAATAAGTACACACAGACACTCACACACACACACACACACACACACACACACACACACACACACACACACACACACACACACACACACACATATATATATTTATATATATATATATATATATATATATATATATATATATATATATATAAAGATACGTACACATAAATATACAGAAATACATGACAGCTACACAGACATGGCAATCAGAGGGTCATACTGCTGCACACTGGAATTCTAAATCTGGAAACTCACTCACTGAAAGTATTCCTTAAAATGGGAAACAATGACATCTGTGCTGTAACAGAGACCAGGAGGAAGCACCCCTGTAGTAACAGCGTATATGCAATTCAGCAACATTTGGCTACAGAACATGGACCAAAGCTCCATAGGTGGTTGTATTTCCATATTCATAAAGGATGCACACACCTCCAGAGTGGTAGACCAACATTATGCACTACAGATTCTGCAGGCATAGCTGACATTGGGTAAGACAGTGGTCCAGGTTGTAGCCTGCAATAGGACCCATACATTTCACAAGACTCACATTCCATCTCCATAAACACCCTGGAGAATATTAGTGTCCAATCTAACACTATCATACTGGTTGACTTCAACTACCCCACCATTAAGTGGAAAAGCTACTCCTGTACAGATGCACATGCTCATCACATCGACCTGGTCCTTCCTAACATGGGCAACTGTTGCTCTACACCAATAGTCAACACCTCACATGTAATATCTGAACACAAAGTAATCATATTTGTAAATCCACAGCCATCCTACCCCCACTGCAGAGGTAACCACCATGAAAAGCCTATCCAAAGCTAACTATGGCCTCATAAAATATGGCTGACATATTTTAGGTGGCTAACATCACATTAGCCATGCAACTGGAGACTAGTTGCATGACAGCTGAATGAAACAAGAATGCACTATGAACACATACACAAATGCATGGATACTACCTTACCCAATACAACCAGGACCCTCACCTCCAAAAAAGGGAAGCTGATCTGGTGGTCCCCTGCCATAAGGAAACTATAACAGAAGGAGGGAACCAATGTGGAATAAGGTGAAGTCCCAAGACAGGAAATAAAACCTTATCAGCCTCAATGAATAGTTGAGATCCCTCATCAAATATTACAAAGCTAGCTGTGAGAACAGACTTGGAGCACATAGTAAAGACAACCACAAGGCCACATACAGTTATGTAAAGAATCTCCATGGCAATACCAAGAACTGTTCTGAGTAACTAGACAATGTTACCTCCCAGACTGAGCCAACAAATAATGCCAATATACTGGCTGGCATATTGAGTGCAAACAGTACCCCTCACCCCCCAAAGGACCAATCCCAATACCAGTACACCACCAGGCACCCAGTATTACTGCAGCACAGGTTACAACACCACTGTTCAAGGCCAAGAATACAGCCTCTATAGGACCTGAGAATGTTCCTGGCTGTATTCTACATGAACTACAGAGTGACCTGGCACCTTACCTGTGTGCCCTGTTAAAGCACAGCCTCACCTTAGGCATTGTCCCTACTGAATTGTGCATTGCCACAGTCACCCCTCCCCACAAATGAGGTGTAACTACAGCCCCTGTGAAATACCGCCCCAGCTGCCTGACAAGTCTGTTATGCGAAGCTATGGAATGCATCATCATGCACCTAATAAACATGGGTATGGGAATCTGCAGACTCAGGATACCACACAGAGTACCTTTGTGAAGGGTACGTCATACCTGCTCATTCAACTTGGTCAACCTCTTGCCATCAGTCATTTGTGCTGTGGATGAAGACAAGGTGACACCTACAGCCTACATTGATCTTGCCAAAGTCTTTGATAACATTCCCCACTCACTAGGCTTGGCATCAGCTCCTATATCACTAGGTGGGAACAGAGGCACAAACACAGTAGTAGATTGGACATAGTGCTGTCATACATTGAGACAGTTGCAGACATCGCTGGGCTTGTTGTAACATTCTTTATGATGAATATGACATTGGTGATACCAATAAAAATGAGTATTTACTGACTGCATTCCCCAGAGTCCATGACTGATATAGCAAGAACACCAACTGTCTGGTGAACACACAAAACATGACAGACAGACATGTGGCCAGTCTGTGGACAGTGTGCCAGTGGAGAGGCATGTCAGAGACATATCACAGTGAGTCATGACATCACACACTAAATGCATGTCTACACAAACCCTGTCAAACTGTCAATCCACCATGTGTATAACAGCATTGATGACATAGAATCTCTTCACAAATCTGGGGCTATGTCCCCCATGTTGGTTGGCTGTCTCCACATGTCCTGTCCTGTGATGTATTGCCACCCACTGTATTTGAATCTGTAGGCCACCACCTCTGTAATGTCCCTCACACAGGCAGGGAAATGGGGCAAAGCCCACATTAAGAAAGGTCCCATATGTCGGAACTAGCAGCAGTGTCCAGGCCCACAGCACAATACAATGTGGGCACCTACATAGTGCTATGGCCGTAGCAATACCTGACATCTGCACATCTATACAGAAGACAGGCAGAAAGTAGATAGCCAACAGGATATGCATTAGGATGAATGTACTGTAAGATACACATCTGAAACTTAAAGGTATGCTGTTACTACATGACAGCAGTCCCCAATGACACGTCCAAAGAACATAGTAGTCTACAGTTAATATCAACATATCAGATCAATATCCAGTAGGAGATACATATAAACATATAGTTCAAACACGTAAAACATGATACTCAGTACTCAAAGTCCAGCTTTGCATGCAAGGGTGTATAGTTCCAGTACTATAATCTGCAATCTACTCTTACTTGAAAAAGCACTTTTAAAAATACTAACATAATGATACCATATGTGTTAAACTATTTCTGTCAACCAGTGCACTGTATCTGGTGTAACATGCAAGTGTGACTGCATATAACTTGGGATTCTACCCCATGTATGAAACAAATTGAAACAGAACAGATTTTGGTACTACCAATGTATACCCAGGTGTCCCATACAGTATACTCACACCCCTTGCTACTGTAATGACAGCACATAGAAGCATATTATGTACAGGGAATTAAGTACACTTATTAAAGATGTCATTACCCTGCTATTTTATCAGACTGGAATGTGATCACTGGTTACCAAGGCTAAGCTATGCCTAGCAGGTGTAACCATTGCTTAAATGTAAATGCTAAGCAGATTTGTGCACTGGTAAGCGAAGCCTACATGGTGTAAATGCCTGTTTGTTTAACCACACGTTAGCACCACTTGCCGTCAGGCAAACCCGCGCAAACATGCTCAAAGCTGCTAAAAACTGCCTTAATCAATATGTATCCAACAGTCCTTGTTCTGCCTAGCAACAAAATAAACAGCCCTTGCAGGTCTTGAACCCAAGACCTTGCACACCATAGCCTATGAAATTTAGCAGCAAGCCACCTCAGTTTTATTGCTTGAGGAAGCTTTCTCAAACATACCCTTTCTGCAGACAGTTTACAATAGGGAAGATACAAGTATGCAGTTAGGAAGGATTGGTATCTATATATATGAATAGAAACATACATACAGAGAAAGTGAGATGTGTAGGTAGATCCATATATGTATACAACAATATATAGATATAGTAGCAAAAATTAGTGAGGTGTACTTATATATATATATATATATATATATATATATATATATATATATATATGTATATGCATACATGTCCCAAAATGCCCATACAAATATATGCTGCTGATAGACCACCCACAACTGGGGCAGCATGCACAGCTGGATACAAAAGCAGCCATGACACTCACATCTGCTCCCTCACACAGTCCAAATAAACGAGTGAACAGTACACTGCTACAAAATCATGATAGGCCATACACAATGGCCAGACATACAACAATCTCTTAACAAAACAAAATGTCTGAAAATAGCAAAGAAAAATACAACCAGCCAGTAAATTCACACATTTTTATCATACTCTGATGTCTTGGCCAAAGCCTTCAAGGAGTAAACATCACCAGAAATACATGACTTAATCCCAAGAAGCAATCAACACCTAATTACATAAATGAATACACAGTCTCCAATTAAACTTGTCATTTAACCCCCTACGGGATAAAGTATCACAGTTAATATTAATACATTGAAGACTGTACACAACAATTGTCCTTTTATGAATGTATCATCACACTGAGGAACAGACGTTTACAGAAACAATACCTTGAGACCCACTACTGTCCCCATGGTGTGATTTATTTAGATGTACAACTATAGAACTGACATATTTCTTATCAGTAATACATCTGACATGTTCTAACAGCCTAGTTTTAAAACATGTGTTACTGTCCCCACATAAAATATGTTATAAGGCCCATCCAAGACAATTCCCTATACACCAACCACTGGAATGTACAGACGTCATCATGTTTTCCAGCCATTCCCCTCAGCAGGAATTACAGCAGTAAATGATAGACCAGTATACCTATCCACCTACTACTGTTTGACATCTGGACAAAGAATGACATAATTAGTGGACAGAAGCCCAAATACACGGCCATACATGAAATATTGCTGTTATACACTGAGAAACTTGGTGGTGTCACATGGTTTGTTGTAACATATCTTTTCTGAGGGATATAAATTCTGAAAAAAATGGATGTTACCATTGACATAATGCAATCACCAGAGTATGTTACTGATTTGCCAAGGACAACATCTGTCTGGGGAACAGCCCATACATAATGGGATAACCCGTGGCCATTATGTGGACGTGCCTATAGTTGAGAGCAATGCAGAGACAGAACTTTGTCAGACTGAAAGCCATGCAGAAGTTGCATGTGCAGACAAACCCTGTTAAACTAGCAGTATTGATTTCAGGCCTCACCATTTGTTAACTGGATCCTGTTTATATATTTTTGACTGTTGGCCATTTATCCGCTAATATACATGAAAACTTGGACTGGATGAAACGGAATTGCAGTGTATGGTTTCTAAAACTTTGTGTTTGTTATGCTCACGAGTTCTGGTCCTAGATTTTTGTTATCGTGTTAGGGTTGGACTCCATTTTGATACGCTGCATTTAGACTGGTCCCTCAATTTTTATATCTTCTCTACATCGGGATTTGCCAACAATTCAACATTCAATAAGGATCCACGGCGCAAATGATATTTCATCTCACTGTCTGTTTGGGACTATAAGTACATGTTTGGTTTTTCTAATAACTTGATACAAACTATGTATATGTGTTAATGCTTGGCGTACATGACATTTCATCTAACTGTTCGTTTGGGACTATAAGGACAGGTTTTGTTTGTTTTAATAATTTCATACAAACTATGTACTTGCGCTAATGCTTTAAAACTATATCGTATCAAGCGATGGTTGTTATTTATCATGACCTATGATTAGCATTTAGGGAAACTGTTTTTCAACATTGTTCTATCCATTTTCAGTTGACGAGGGTGTTACATCGAATTGTGGCATTATTAGTGTACGGACTGAACGTCCGACATTATTTTGAGTTAACTGGTTATGTATAGGGTCAATGTAGTGTAATTTTGGGCTGCTGATATATTTAACTGGAACTTATAAATCATTTGGTGATTCCTAATAACATCTCCGTTTTGGTACCAAGCAAATCTTGGTTGATTAACATTTTATAATTGTGTTTGTGGTTCTATAATCTTTTTGCAAACACACTTTAACATTTTTTATTAATAATATTGTTGATTAACAAGAAGGTTCATAACAACTGTGGTTTGGCCTATACATAGATGGGAGTTTAACATTATGTACATTTTGTTTTGAACAGTGGACATAGTGTTGTGCTATTGGATTTGATATATAACAAGATATAAAATCAGTTTATTTTGTGATCACTATCAAGGGGACCCCTATGTTAGCTCAACATTCTATGTTGGCCTCTGACTATAACATACTTTAATTGTATGTATAAAGATTATGAGCCAAGCAGGCTTTGTTCAGACATGTAGTATCACTTTTTGATGCATACTAGTTGAACCCTATTGATACTTTGTCTACTACACTGTTTGTAGGCTATGTTCTAGTTAAAGATGAACAAGGGTTTGAATTTGTCTTTTTGATATATAGTGAACTACATATGGTGGACAGAGTATATATGTTTATAATAGTTGTCAGTGGCCAACAATATATATATGCTGTATTTTACTAACATGTACAAGATAACAATTGATCTAGGCTCCTAGTTTTGTTTTGTTAAAAATCTTGCTATTGTCATATCCTATTTATGTCATTTTTGTGACATACAAGGCAATGGTTGGATACTAGTAGGTTATACAATTTGGGCTGAATTCTCAAGGCACATATTTTGAGTGTTATACTGATTTGAAATTGATCTCAGGGATAGTCAAACAACCCAGTTTTGTTGATACCTTGGTTTGGGTGCTTTTGGTCCTGCCCCTGTCCATCCCTTCCATGGTTCTTGTCATTTCTTTATAGTACTATAACAACTTTTTAATACCATAATTGTGTTTGTTCCTTGGTCATTTGTAATTCAACATGGATCTAGATAAAATATTGGAGGGGTTGTGTGCTGATAGGGAAGATTTGGCTATTTTTGGTGTTAACCAAGCCCCAAGCAGCAACCCCACTCAATCCGTTACAAATCCCACAGATAATTGTGAGTTCTGTTTTCGGGATTTGGAAAAAGGCTTGAAAGGACTAAGAGCCAATATTTGGCATCTCCGTTTATTTAAAGCCTACCTATATAAAAACATTGCACCTAGGGGACTACGGATAAAATTGCACCCACTTGTAAGCAGATCTGAAGAGAGGCTTAATGAAGAATGGGATGCGGCACTTAAAGAAGGATCCATGGTCTTTGTGAAGATTTTGGCTTCTTATTATGAAAGAACAATAGATACTTGTCTTTCGGAAGTTAAAAATTTGGCAAATACATGTAAAAAATATGAATCAAGTCCTAAATATTTTGAACATATAGACAAGTTGTCCAAGGAACTAACATCTTATGATAAAGTTATCAGGGAGAGGAAAATAAAAAAATTTAACAGGGACAGTAATGACTATGACAGGGGACATCCATTTCAAGTGCAACGATCTGTGAGGTTTCAAGATAATATATCCACCATGGACAGGGGCAGGTCTAGAAAAAGGCCTAGATCTATATTAAAGAACAGAGATCACTTTCAAACCAGTACCTCAGGGGAGGAGTCATCTACTACCGACGGTGAATATGTCAACACTGTCAATTCCCCACTCAAAAAGAAAACTAACACCCATTACCCTTTAGACATGGTAGGAAATCCAGAGGGGGGAGGAAACATAGAAACAAATATATCTACAGATTCCATGACAGGGCTAATTCAGGCACTACTCAAGTAGATACCCAAGGTTTTCAAAATGTGTTGAATTTATCGGATCATGTATTAACATCAGAACAAAAACAAGTACTTAATAAAGGGTTAAATTTTGTTCCTAGCTTTTTTTGTGATGAATACCAAACTGCACTAGATGTTATTGATTTTTGTCGTAGACTCAACCTTAAACTGTTTTTTTCAGAACAGGATAGTTCCAATGCTCAAAGATCTACTGACTTCACCTTCCATAAATCAACATTTCAGCCACCAATGAATAAAAATGTAGCAATATTTCAACAAGCGGTGTTAAAGGATTTACACTTTCCCCTTTTTGAGGTTGCCATGGGTAGGGACAACATTAGTTCCACCGAAAGAGTGGCTTTATCAGAACTCAGGAACAATCACAATATAGCAATTGTTCAAGCTGATAAGGGGGGTGCAGTGGTGATCTTAAATATGGACTTCTATATAAATGAGGGTTTACGACAACTATCTGACAAACAATGCTACATGAAAATGGATATTGATCCAACTATGACTTTCAAAAAAGAGATAGATATCTTTTTACAAACTGCATTAGAGGAGGGTATTCTCACAAACAAAACGGTTCAACATCTACAGGTTAAGGAACCGGCTAAACAAATCCTGTATTTACTACCCAAAATACACAAATCCCTGACACATCCACCAGGTAGGCCTATAGTTTCTGGTCATGGTTCTCTTACAGAACCCCTGTCTGCTTTTCTAACCCAATTTTTGAAACCACTGTTGTCCTTGGTTAGAGCAAGAATTCAGGACACTACGCAATTTTTACAAATTATTGATGACTGCCAACTGGAACCCCATTGGATAACGTGCACTCTGGATGTTAAATCCCTCTACACTAGCATCCCACATTGGGCAGGGCTTCAGGCTGTGGAATATTGGCTTGCTAAGTCAGAATTATATTCTCCGGGTTTCAATACTCTACTTATCTGTCTTACAGAACATGTATTAAACAAAAATGTGTTCTATTTCCAGGGTGATTGCTATTGGCAACTACAAGGTACGGCCATGGGGGCATCCTTTGCCCCTATTTATGCAGATCTTTTCATGGCCTACCTTGAAGAATGCCTGATTTACAACCCCTTACACAATCTATACCTTGTGGAAATAGACATATGGAGAAGATATTTAGATGATTGTTGGATGGTGTGGCGTGCAGATGCGAACTATCTACAGGAATTTTTGGAACATCTGAATAATAACATCTGGGGTATTGAATTTTCAATCACATTTCATAGGGATGTTATCACTTTTTTGGATGTTACGGTATATCGTAATATTGATAACACACTTAACACCAAAATCTTTCGAAAATACCCTCAGTTTAATACCCTGTTACATGCACATAGCATGCATCCACGCCACACCATCCGGAACATCCCCAAATCTCAATATCTTAGAATTCGGAGAATTAATTCATGCTTACATGATTACTCTATAGCCAAAACTGATTTACTCACCAGATTTTTGGACCGGGGTTATAGCATTTCTGATATAGATCTAGCTAGGACATATTCAGACAATCAAGATAGAAAGACACTGTTGGAATATAGGGACAAAACTCATAACATCAACCATTCTAAGGTGAGACTAATCACTACATTGGGCAAAAATCATCAGACAGTCAGACAAGCCGTGAACCAGAATTGGAACATCTTATTAGCTAATGATTTTTTGAGGGGGATACTAGATCAACAATGTTCATTTTCATTCAGACGTGGCAAAACATTAGGCACTCTATTTTCTCATTACAAACATAGAGAAAGTGGGGCAGCCAAATTTAAACAACTTACCTTATTGGGGGATGAATTATTGGGAACTTTCAGGTGTGGACATTGCGTTTCTTGTGTCTATGTTAACCAGCTTAAACAATTTACGAGCTCTAATACTAGCAAAGTATATGATATCAGGATATTTGGCAATTGTTCCACTAGCTGGGTTATCTATTTGGCCACGTGCCAATGTAAATCATTCTATGTTGGCAAAACTTCACGATCATTACGTATCAGAATTGGGGAACATCGTAGTGATATACGGAACCACAAAGCATCTAATGCCCTTTATCTACATACAGTTCAACATCCCAGTGCCAAGTTTATGTTTACAATCATTGATAAAATTACAGGGAACAGGCAAAACCAAACAGGATGGCAAGGTATTTTGAGTCACAAGGAAAAATACTGGATTACACACTTAGGAGCTCTTTTTCCCCCAGGTCTCAATGACCATTTATAAATCACTTCACTATTTGGAAACATTTTTATTTTTATTTTTATTTTTATTTTTTATATATATATTTCATATATATATTTTTCCCTTTGCTATTCAAGACTAAATTTTACATATGATAACATGTAATTATTTGTTTATTGATATTATAGCTCATCATCTAAACTATATTTACTACATTTCATTGTATGTGGATTTATATGCATTTTCCCTTTTGAGCAATGTTATGTTATGTTGCTTTAAATCCTATTTGAGAGCCTGATGCAAATGTTCACACTGTCATTGGTTTATTCACATATTTAAACTGACGTTGACCATGTATTTTTGAATGTTTTTTTCACTCACTGATGAAGGCTGGTGCCGAAACTAGTATGAGTTCTTGATTTGGACATGTTTTGTCCTTTTTTGTGCCTCTGAATAAATGGTGATACCATCTTGCTGGCTTTTGGTGTTTTTAAACTAGCAGTATTCCCAACATATTACAGCAATACTCGCATTCTGCTCTTAAGTCCTGAACCATCCCCACCATTTAGTTGGCTTGTCTCCACAAGTTTTGTTGTAAGAGGTAGTAGCTCACACAACTCCAGGATGTCTTCCTCACAAATAAGGGAAAGGGCCAATGCCCACATGGAGTACTCATTTATAGGAGTGTGTTACCATGACATTGGCTATTGGAAGAATTATACAGCTGCTCTGCATGCAATTAGCAAATGAGGAACCTCAATAGGTGCACAGGCCATCATCTGGTCATGAGCATCACCTACAAAATCCATGCTGCCACCTACTCAAACCAGCTCTATCCCTGTAGTGCACAGGGAGAGAGGGAAATAACAAATGAGACATAAAGTGGAAAAGACAAGAAAGAAAAAAGGTAAGTGGAACATGTAAGGAAGTAATTGAATCTAGTACTTGGTCTGTAATAATGGGAAATATGCTTTGGAGGAATATATGTCCCAACAAGACATGCTGTACTAATGTCCTACTAAACAGCTGCTATGGCCATAGCATCTAGCCCTCTCTGCAGTGGGAGAAATCACAGACATACCTCCTAGCTGTAGAGATCCTAACAGAATGTTCACATTTTACCATCATGTATTTTTGTCTGTTCCTCCTGAGATCTGTACTTTACTGGCAAATAGTTGAGGATTGAAGTCATCAGGTAATGACAAACACTTGAGTCTGAGACTCCACATCCTTAAGAATATTCACTGTAATGCTAAATGTTTCATTCTATGAACGTCCTATGTTTGTAGCAGGTATATTTAAAGTCTGTCCCTATTTATTCCCCCATCATTTTAGGCATTGTCCTGATGTGATGCTCTGAGAGGTTGTGAGGTGAGAACACAGCTCATGAGCCTGACCAACCTGTGAAAGAACAGTTCACATATGACAGCTGCAGGGATGTCTGTCAAACAATTGTGACTGTGCCACTTCCAGGCCAGTTAATGGGATGTTTTTCAGATCCATGTTACCTGTGATGATGAGTATGACACATCTTTGCCTTGTAAAGCTAAGACATCTATAGAGGGCGTGTGCATAGTAGAGTATTGTTGCAGATGTGTGTCGAACTGCATGTGATATATTGACTTAATAACATTGAACTGTACAGTGTTCTGCGGGACAATAAGTACATTTGTGATTGATATCTGCAGTCACATACACATATACCTGTGTTATGTCACCCAAACCACTGGCAGGTCTGTGAGCAATGGGACTGTAACATAATAGTATGACTGTTGGACATCTTCCAGGTTATCACATTGATGTCAAACCCTACTGTGCAATCAACGTACTAATGTATGGTGCAGCTATATTAATACAGTATCAGTACTGATGTCCCCTTTGACACCCATTTATGTGTGCCATTGTTCAGATGTACTGCCGTAACAGGTTGATAAGTATGATTGAGCAGCAAGACTCTGAATATAGTGTGTCATACTTACATTCAATAGAAATTTATACCAAGTATCCTCTGAGCACATCTATATATGCACATGTTCAGGTGGAAGGCACAGAACTAATCACATGGGTTTCAAGCAGCCAGGTAAATAGGTTGTGCATGTTGCACATGTGTGTTATATCAGTGTCAGTGCATACAACAGACATATATGTGTACAGCTACTGGTGGTTGCATTGCCCTGACACTGATGTGGGTACTGGAGTAGGCATGATTATCAGGTATTAATCAGAGAGGTGTGCCTCTGTCCATGCCTACCACTACCAACTATATCAACACCAAGACGGATGAATGCTGTAACCATCTCAAGAGGTACATACACAAGTTTAAGGGTGTGCACACTCATTCAACTGTTTTTTTGTACTGAGTATTATTTCCATATGTTTTCACATACCAGATTGTTGTTTTTAATTGAATTGTACAGGTTATACATCACACTACAGGTGGGAAAATGAAATTAGTTATTGTGGTATTATGTTTCTATTGCACATATACCAAGCAGTGTATCAGGGGTGTGTAGACTTCATATCCACTGTAGCTATATGGACACAGCAGTACCTCACCTGTATATCCAGCCTCCACCAAGGTAGAATAATCCCCTTTGGTGGACTGCAGCAATACACAAACCACATAATAGGTTGCTAGATCTGGGGTACAGGTACACATAGGTGCAGACAACAACTTTGAAGCAAGTCCACCTTTATCTGAGCAAGCAGGTAACTTCACAGATGATGTCCTGTAAGTCTGAATATGACTATGAATCAGACATATCCACACCACCAAGGACAATTACAACAATGTCTTCACATATGTTGTAAGCCTTAGATGAAACAACACAATTCACCCTGTACTGGGGGTAAAGAACACATCATACAGACATACCATGGATATAGCCAACCTGCATCACATAGGTTAGGTGGGAGCATTGCCATCCTGTCCACCCCAGTCGTACATGGAGATATGCAAATCAACCACACTCCTCCCCACAGCAATGGTGAGCATGTACATATTGCCTACTGATGGCAACAACAGCATATCTCCATGGGGCATACTAACATCAGTGTCTTCCTCCTACATGAACTGAGGCATGTGCTCAGAGCTCCATCACACACCACAGTCAAACACAGACCTGCCACCATACACATACCATCCACATGGAAGATGACCACTGTCAACCCTCTACACAGAAATGAATGGAGGATAGAGGATTATGCAATCAAGTGTCCAACATTGGGAAGAATAAGATAGCTCAGGGACAGGCGTGTAATGCAAGCTGCTATAGCCATGATAGCTTGGAGGGTTCCAGTGTAGTCTGGATTATTTGCAAGTAATATCCACTGTTGATGTGCATTTTGACAACCATATGATGTCCTGTGACATTTTCCTGTTTATGTCTTCCAGGTAACATGCAGAGTGCTCGCCTAACAGCATTCTCTGTTGGGGGCACAGACATCATTACCCAATATGTGATTGGACATTATGCCCTGTCATGTGGTCGGAGAGCAGAAGATGTGCGGGAGAGGACTGCCCTGTGGAACAGTGTGGTCCACAGGGTCAATGATGCCGGACTGCACAGCAGAACTTGCATGCATGCGTAGCATCGGGACACCAACCTCAAATGCCATGCCCATCAATGGGCAGCTGCTGTAGTGAGGGACCAGCTAGCCACAGGTGGGGACCCAGCCATCCAGCCCCCACTGACACCCACCAAGGAACTCCTCACCACACTTGGCCCACACTCTAAATGCACAGGCCATGATGCTGAGGGAAACATTTTGGAGGTGGGTTGCACACACACACAGTGGATGAGGAGAGTGAGCATAAGGGCCCAGTGAGGATTAGTACACTAATATATCAGACATACATGTATCTGTATTGTACCTACATGCATGTGTCAGGTCCAATTGCAGTTGTGGATAGGGTTTTCTAATGCACAAAGGTGCACATCTGTGGTGAGGACAGAACATTGTGTATTATTGCGGTTAGTACTGAAGATGTGCAGACATGCTGCATCCATCCTGTACCAAGGCCACATGTGTGTCTGCTGACAATAACACCCTCTTACAACTACCTAGTCTGCACATGGGACAGCAGCCTGAAGCTGGTGAGTATGACATTGCTCTGTTGTTGCCTGGCAATACCCCAGGTATGTGAAGCACATGCAATTTACCATGCACACAACCATCAGTAATAGCTATATGGCTTTATGTAATAGCTATATTGCTTGTTGTTCATGTTCACTTGTGCTGGGGTTAACTGTATTGCATCACAGTGGTGACCACTGGGGCCTATCTGATGTGAACTCAACATTCTTGCAGCATACCTCACAACTTGTCAGTGCCAAGACATCTGGACAGAGGCCAGCAAATTGTGCTGGACAAACAGCCTAAGGTAAGGTCAAGCGTGGCACATTACTGGTATACAGTGGATATAAATTATGTACACATCCTCTTAAGATGCAAGGTGGTTCTGTTACACACTAATTAGGACCCCAGTATGACAGTCCACACCTCCTCCAGCCTTTAATGTGACCCATAACAGGTACAGTTCACTTGTAAAACAAAGCATCTGGACTCATGTATTGCACCTACAAAACGTGCCACATGTGAGGGCAGAAGAAGTCCTATAAGCATGTTTTTTCCATCAGGTATGATACCTCATGCTGCAATGTGTGTCAGTACACTCACTGTGGCCTATTTGGCTATAATATCACATACATGGGCATTGTTAAGGCTCACAGACCACTTCCAACCACATCTAGGTTTCAAACATATGCATATTCCAGACACATCTGTACAGAAGACTGTACAATGGTTTAACCTGCTGCATGTGAGGCAGATGCTGTTACCACACTATATAAATTAATGGAAGTGGGAGGTGGTCACCAGCTGTGTATGGTGTATACATCAAAATGATATAATCCACACATGATATGATCCTCACACATGCACAAACAGTTGTCAGCATTAGAACTCCTGCCTATCTAGGTATTCCTACTATAGTGCTATGCAATTATCAGATGCACCGTAGAGCTTATACATTTCCACCTCTTCCAATGTACCCCTAAGGTTGATGACATCAACAGGTCTACTATATTGGAGTGAAGGGAAGTGTAAAGGGTAGTACACAGTTCAAAAATGGTATGATCCAGACAGCACATGATTCACACACACATACATACACACACATACACTTGTCAGTATTGGGATTAGAACTTCTGCCTACCTAGGTATTCCTACTATAGTGTCACACAGTTATCGGATGGGCCACAGAGCTTATACATGCCCACCTCTTCCAAAGGTACTTCTAAGGTGGATGACAGGGTCTATATTAGAACATTGAAGTTTCAAAACTTCAAATGTTCTAATATCGAACCCTATTCAGTGAAAGCTGAAAATATCGAAGCAACAGAAAACTGAATTTTTTCCTAGGGAAAGAATTTGGTTGTCTGTTTCTGCTGCTTCGGTATTTTCAGCACTGTGGTGGAAAGTTATGGGTCAGGTTCAGCCAAGTGTGCAATTGAGTGTGGGTTAGGGTAGTTAGGGTTAGGGTGTGGGTTAGGTATGTGTACGATTGTGTGAACGTGAGGGTTAGGGTGGGTTAGGTGAGTTAGGGTTAGGGTGCAGGTTAGGTATGTGTGTGATTGTGTGGATGTGAGGGTTAGGGTGAGTTAGGTGGGTTAGGGTGCGAGTCAGGTAAGTGTGCAAGTGTGTGGACATGAAGGTTAAGGCGGGGTAGGTGAGTTAGGGTTAGGGCGTGGGTGAGGTGAGTGTGTGATAGTGATGGACCTTAGGGTTAGGGTTTGGGTTAAGGTAAGTGGATAGTTAGTGGTGTGTGTATAGTTTAGTGTAGGGTTAGGTGTAAGATTTTAGGTGTATGTGTATGGATTGCTGTTTGTTTGGTGTGCTTGTTTTGTGTGTATGTGTTTTGGAACAGCAAATTTTTTCCCTAGGAAAAAAACTTGCTGTTCTGTATATTTGATGTTTTCAGCTTTCGCTGAATAGGGTTCGATATTAGAACATTCGAAGTTTTGAAACTTCAATGTTCCAATATAGACCCTGGATGACATCAACAAGTCTACTAAATTGGAGTGAAAGGGAGTGTAAAGGGTAGTATACAGGTCAAAAATGGTATGAGCCACACAGTACATGATTCACACACACATGCACACACACACACACACACACACACACACACACACACACACACACACACACACACACACACACACACACACACACACACACACACACACTTGCCAATACTAGGATTAGAACTCCTGCCTATCTAGGTATGTGTACTATAGTGTTACACAGTTACTGCATGTACTACAGAACTTACTGAATTTGCATATGGCTAAAGCTGCTGATAACTGCTCAGCTGTGCTAAAGTATTACAGGTAGTAGACAGCCTGCCTTCTGTTCCACCTGTACATCATGCTAGTTCTTTCTGTCTTGCACTTCTTCTAGCATTATGACTTGGCACCTCACCAGGTTATTGTATCAAGAAATGCGGCACACCTGGCAGCCATCAGCATTATTCGTTCATCACAGATGTAGCCCCAGTACTTACTAGTTAAGTCCACCCCTCCTGGCATGTTTGAAGGGCAGTAATCTGTGGTTTCACTCATTAACCTGGTGAACTTGTCTATTCTGGGGCACTGTTGCAACTGCCTCATGTACACAGACAACCCTTCCCACTAAACTCCAAACACTCAGACCTGTGAGGGTTACCTACATATCACCCAATGTGGACATATGTACTCTCTAGCAATAACTGGACTAGCAGGTCAAGAAGATAAGATCAACACTTGCACCACACCATGTGGTACACATAGCTCACTTTGACAGCCATGACATACAGTGAAAAGCCACACACCCACCTTCCCAGAGGCAATCAATGGGCATTTCCCAAACAGCATAGAGCATAGACCAGCAAGGCAGACACTCACTCAGATACCGCGACATGGCACATGCCAAGGGACACATATTTAACCTACACAATGTGCCCCCATCCTAAGCTCCTAAGGCTAACCACCTTGCACAATACAGTGATCATGGGTAACTCAATACTGAGGCACACACATCCTACTCAATAAGTTGAATATGGAGCTGGTAACAGCCAAATATCTATCACATGCCAGCATCTAACACATAACACAGCCAGTCATGTCAATCCACAACAACTCCGTGTATCACTCCGTATCCATGTGGGTGTGAATGACTTGGGACACACCTCCCTGGACTATATAACAGGAGACATGGTTGAACTCCCCGATTATGTGGTCCAAGCAAGTGTGACAGTAGACTACCAGCTGACACAATGTAACTCCAGAAACTTGTAAATAATAAACCAGCTCAGCTCCTCAGACACTGCAAAGTTTAATAGAGCAAAGAAGCAAAAACACACGTAATAATACTATACATATGAAAAGATAACTTAGCACTTTCACCCACATACATAGTCAGGCATCATCAGAGTAAAAAACCCTTTCAACTTTGTTGCATTTAAAGCTATTAATTGCAAACACACCCCTCTAGGCAATCCGCCCCTATCAAAAACAATTTGTAAATTAAAGTCACAGAAAAACATCACTCCTATGCTTATTGAAAAGCAGAGTTACTTGTAACTAGAAAAAAATTTGTTTAACTTAAAACACAGATATTTTAAAAAATATATATATAAATACTTATATAAAAGTAATAAATACAAATAATAAATACAAATAGTATTAATAATTAACATTCTTTAAACAAATGTAGATTTATGCTTTAAAATACTAGAGACTGAGATGTGATCATTAATGCCTGGAGGTCTTGATGCATCCAGCCTCAACTGCCAGATGCACTCCCTCATCTTAAGTAAAACTTTTAAATCACCTCCCTTGTCATTAAATGGAATTCTGTCTATTACAAAAAACAGAAATCACTTAAAATTAGGGCAACTCAGACTATGCATATACAAAGCATTATTGGTTCTTTTGTTCCTGATGTCTCTTATGTGTTCCATGATTATGAGCCTTAACTTTCTTGTTGTTTTCCCAACATAGAAAGTAGAACAGCTCAAACATGTAGCAATGTACACTACCATCTTAGTATTACAATTACAGAATCCAGGACACCTAATAGTTTTGTAGAAGCCTTGAACCGCCACATAGGGGCCATTGTTGATAAACTTACATATACTACAAACTCCACATTTACTCATTCTGGAACTCTTGTATGTCTCAACATTTGATTCAGCTTCCATCAATTCTTTAAGGTTCCTACCCCTACTGTATGTAAAATTTGGGGTATTACCTATAATACTTATAGCATCACTATCAAAAGAACTTTGTCAAGTGTCCTTAATAATTCTAATAATTTGTCCTGCCTGCCCATTATATGGCAAAATCATAGCTTGTTTTTTGTGTTGTGCATGGGACTCTGAAGCCAACTCATTCCCCTCCTGAATTTCCTTCATTAAACCCCCATGCAAAATAGGTTTAAAGGCTGTAGTTCTCTTAGTTTCTATTTCTTTTCTAACTCTGGACAGAATTTCTTGTGGATAGCCCCTTTCTGTAAACATAACAATTAAACTGGTCAACTCAGGGTTTAGCCGTTCATCCTCACTAATCAGCCTGGATAATCTAACCATTTGGCCTTTGACCAAATTCTTCTTAATATAGTGGGGATGACAACTCTGAAAATGCAAGAAACTATAGAATAAGCTTTCTTGTGATATATACTTGAATTTAGACTTACATCATGCATGTTTTTGTATAACAATGTATCCAAATAATTGCAGGTTTCACCATGTACGGTGTAGGTGAATTTTAAGAATGGGGTGGTGTTGTTAAGAAAATCAACAAATGTGTGGATCCCATCCCTACTCCCTGTACAAAAAATTAGTATGTCATCAAGGTAATGCAGATAAAGTGTTACCTGTTTCATATACTCAGCAGGGAACACCTTCTCCATCTCCCATTCCGCCAGTACCAAATTGGCATAGATTGGTGCATACCTAGCATCCATGGCAACTCCTGCCACTTGTCTAAATAGTTCACCTTCAAATCCAACAAAATTGTTTGACAGAACCATTTCCATAAGATCTACTATCACACTGAGTTTAACAGTGTGGAAACAACTATATTTGTCCAAACTCCTACTGAACATTTCCAGACCTTGTACCTGAGGAATGATCGAAAAAAGGTTTATAACATCAATTGTCACCATCAAAAATAGTTCACAGGTTTGTTTTTGTCTAATAACCTCCAAGCAGTGCCACAAATCCCTCAGGATGTGTGGCAAACTTTTAACAATAACTTTACAATGAAAATCTATGTAGGAGGCCATTGCTTCTGTTTTACAGCCTTTTGCTGACACTATTGGACAAAAGGGTGGGTCATTCTGATTTTTGTGAATTTTTGGAATTCCAAAAATGGAGGGGGTCACTGGGAATTCAACCATCAAATAGTGGTATTCATTAACATCAATAATCCCCTCCATTAACCACTCGTAAAGATGCCAGTCAATTTTAGTGTATGCCATACACATTTCTTTCCTAGATACTCTAATATATGTGTTTGTATCACTCAAAAGACTGTGCATTTTGTTCGAGTAGTCAATGTTAGACATGATCACCACCCCCCCTCCTTTGTCAGGTTTCATGACCCTATACAAATTAGTAGTAGTTAGTTCTTGAAGACAAAACCTCTCCCCAGTTGTTAAGTTATCCAGTTCCCTCCTTGGTCCCCTTAACATTCTTTTAAGTTGTGCCTCACACAACTTCTCAAAGATGTGAATACACCGGTGTACAGGAGGTATGAAGGTACTTGACCTCTTTAGTCCAATAACGTTGTCAATGATTGGACTAGGTTTTTTTGTAAAAAAATACTTCCAAGTTTAACTGTCTAGTGTACATCTTGAAGTTAACCAGTACTTTAGCTGTTTCATTTCTAAAAGAAGGGACACATGTAAACCCCTTCTTGAATAGAGACAAATAGTTATCCGTTAACTCTAAGTTAGAGAAATTATAAACACTAACATTGTCAACTTTGATCAAATTACAAGAGTGTGTCACAATGGTTTGTTGTGTTAAATCAAATAAGTCACTCCCTAATATCTGTGTGGCATAATTCCCCTCAATCTCGGTGTCTGTTACACTATCTAAACTGTTGTTTAACAAATGTGGACAATTCACTGGTGAAATTTCTGAAACAGATTCTAAGACAGAGGAAAAACATCATTGCCTTTGATTGTCACAAAAAAGTTACAAAACTTGTCGCTAAAGTTGTCACAAAAATACCATGATGTAATGGCTGTAACACAGCCTCATTGTGTGAATTAATGTTACTATTGAAGGTGGTCAGTTGTTCATCCGAGACCACCTCCTCTTGTTGTATTGTCTCTGCCTTCTGCACCTCCCTGTTGCTGATTGCGCTCTCAAATGCGTTCTGAGTGCCTTATGGGGTTAGGGTCTAAAAAAACCTTCATTGTCATGATATATGTTAGTCTCAGTCAATAATTCATCCTCAAATTGATCAACATTTTGCCCACCGACATTGTGCATATCGACATTGTCGATGATTGACTGGAACATTGGGTTATGTGTTATGTGTCATTCTCAGGAGATCCAGAACCTCTCTGCTTGGGATGACATGATTGACAGAACTCAATAACTTGCCATGGATGTCCTACATCTGTCACCACTGGGTTGCCAGGTACTGGCTAAGTGTTTTGCAACCCCTATGGTGCCTTATTAGGCAGTGTTCCTAAGGTTATTACCACCATAACAGCTACACACGTATGCAATCTGAGGGTCATGCTGCTCAAAAGTGGACATCGTACTGTCAGGATGCATTCACTCATAGCAGTTGGAGTGGAGGACACATGTCTCCTATGATGGAGAGGTGGTTCACAGTAGCAGACAACAGACCTGCAGTATCAGGTTATGATGCATTCCACAGCTGTAAGCCCCCAAACATGGACCACACCTCCACAGGTGGGGGTGTCTCCATATTCATTATGGATAGGAAAACCTCCAGACTTAAATCCCATCATAATACACTGGAGATACTTCTGGTACTACTGCCTTAGGGTAATGGTGCTATCCAGACCATAGCCTGCTATAGGTCCACATCTATGTCCCTAGACAGTCAATGCACATTCCTCAACACCCCACTATCTTTGATGTTCCAGTGCAACACTGACATAGTATGAGTCTTCAACTACCCCTCCATCACCTGGGGAATGTAGCTAATCACCAGTACAGTGGCACTACACTTTGAGGATTCATCATTTCCATTGCACCAGACCAGCTCATACTGACCCATGGTAGAGGATGCAACAACTATGACCTGTGTTGACCACTTAAATATGGGATCATTGTTCATCCTCAGATGTCAATCCCTGCATGGTGAGATTCACACAGACTGTAATCAACATGGAACTCAACATGTCAGCCACACCTCCCACAAAGATAACCACCTGCAAAAACTCTCCAAAGCTGACTTTGCAGCCATGAAAACAGGGGTGGATGCCTTCACTGCACCCATGGCAATGGGATGTAGCTGCATAACTGTGGAATCATACACATAGGCACTGTACAAACAGGTACATGAATGCATGGTACTAGCCAGAGCCAACAGAACCTAGACACTGTGCTCCAAACACTGGCAGACAATGTGATCATCCCCTACCATTACTGAAGTATACATCAGAAGGAGGACACTGTTGCAGGGAAAGGTGGTGTCCCATGACTGTTGAACTCCCTTATTAGCCTCAAAAACAACGTTGGATCCCTCATGGAGTTCCTGACAGGTATCTATGGCAGCAGAGATATAGCAGACTCTGATGACAGTCACAACAGCCATGATAGTTACATCAACAACCTCCACAGCATTAAACACAAGTGCTGTGAGTTACTGCACAAAGCTAATACCTATCCTGAGACAACAGATATTGGCCACAATCTTGGCAACACATTCAGTTCCAGCTTTACCCCTCTCTCCCCCCACAAGTGAAGTGCTGAGTGAATATGTTCTCACATGCTGTATCCCATGTCCGTTCTAGGCATCTGTGTGTCACCAGGATGTGGACCTGCAGCAAGGCCACAGGGTATGGCAGTGTAGTGACACATCCACCATGTCATAGGCAGGGTACAGTATGTGCACAGTAATTCCCGGTCTGTAGTACAGTGATTGCATATGCCTCAGATTATAGGGCTGAGGGTTGTACATAGGTACATGTTGATGTACAACATCTGTTGCAGAATGGGAAATGGTACATTTTCTGGTCTGGACACACCTCTAATTGCTAATAACCACAACCACAGGGAATATTCATCAACTAAACACACTGGGATTACTATTCACACACACACACACACACACACACACACACACACACACACACACACACACACACACACACACACACACACACACACACACACACACACACACACACACACACACACACACACACTTGCCAGTACTGAGATCCATAGGTTCATTGCTTCATAGGTGTGTAGTAGGTGAATGGGCCTGAAGGCTCTAAAAGGCTAGCCCAAGGGAATACTTTGGCATCAGGCCACATGACAATAGTCCCTAGTGTGGCTCAGGGGTATAGTCACTGGAGTGGTCCCGAGGGGTGGGTATTGTATTCCCCATACACTCATCCAGGTTTCTATTGTGGGTGGCCAGTGATGTGGACTGCTTCCCATGTATGTGATCTATATTCCATAACGTGAATAGTGTCTGGGTTGTGAACATGTCCTACATGCATTTTCTTTGATGTGTGGAAGTGTGCTTGAGTCTCTGGGGCATGTTGTGTGGACAGATTGGTATCTTCTGATGTAGCATTCCTGACCTCAACTGGTGAGACCTGACTATTTAACTGAGGTCATGATTGCACCTACATTGACAGAATGATATGGGTATTCAGTGTAGTTACTGGCGTCTGTCCATACAGAGCATGTGCATAAGGCATGATATTTCCTTTATAGTGTAAGTTCGCAGACTCTGCGGTTGTTGCAGATGTGCAGTGGGGAACATGGCTAAAGCGTCACCATACACATTTATTGGGCTACTGAGGGAATGGAACAGGGTGACATGTCCTTTTACTTGCTGGATAACACACAGTCAGGAGATGTAACACATCAAAGTACTTTCTGATGTCAGTAGCACTGTTGTGGTCAACTATCTAATGTATATATATGCAGGGGAACTACCAATATAGTGGTTGTTGCCTAGCCAAGTGTGTTTGTGTATGATATGTGGATGGAGAGTGGTCTCTGAGTAATAGAAGGGTTGCCTATATTGTTGACTAATCCATACTTGTCACATTTAGGGCTGTGGATTGTCTACACCAACCTCTCCAATATTTGACATCTGTTGGCCTTGTAATGTGGGCATTGTGACATATACTAGGTCTTCAACATCATAATTTAGCAAAACCCATCCCCCCAATGGATCCTGTTATTACACAATCACACCAACCCCCACACAGGATAGTGATGAGACACACACACACACACACACACACACACACACACACACGCACACACACACACACACACACACACACACACTTGCCAGTACTGAGATTAAAGCCCCTACTTAACTATGTATTGCTACTACAGTGTACCACATTTATCGCATGCACCATGGAGCTTATTTGATGGATGTTGTCCCAAGGTACTTCTAAGGTGAGGAACATCACCAGCCCTTGTAAATACTGGCATTGGGTGATGTAGTGGATGAGAGATTCCAAAAGCATTTTACCCTACACACACATTTACATTTGCCAGGGGTAAGGTTCATACCTCTATGTAGAAATCTTTGGGACCATTATGTTATGCATTCACCACATGCACCACTGACCTTAAATGGTTTAGGGTTGGCAACAGGTACTTTTAAGGTGGATGTTATCTGCAGGACTGCTAAAGTTAGGCACTGAGATGTGTACTGGGTGTAAATGGTGCCAAAATCTTTGAGTTACGGACATACATATGTAAACACAGAAACAATTGCCAGGGATGGGATTTATACCCATACCTATGTAGTTATTGCTACTACATTGTTCCACATTTATTGCATGGACCATAGAGCTTACATGTTGGAAGGTTGTGCAAAGGTATCTTTGAAGGTGAGTGACATCAGCAGCAGTGGTAAAGGAGGGGTAAAGGAAATGTGAATGCCCACAAAATCAGGTCTGTACAAGGATACACACACTCTCTCACACAAACACTCAAATTTATACAGTTACCAGGATCATAATTGGAACTCCTACTTAACTAGTTTGCAACACTATAGTACTCTGCAGTTATCACAAGTGCCACAGAGCTTATATGTTGGAGAGCTATCCAAGGGTATCTTTGAAGGTGAGTCACATCAGCAGCAGTGCTAAAGGAGGGGTAGGGGAAGCGTTTTAAGTGTGAATGACCACAAAATCAGGTTTGCACAAGGATACACACACTCTCTCACACAAACACTCACATTTATACAGTTGCCAAGAGCAGGATTAGAACTCCCACCTAACTAGTTTGCTATACTATAGTATTATGCAGTTAACACAAGCGCCACAAAGCTTATATGCTGATAAGCTATCCAAAGGTGTCATTGAAGGTGAATGACATCAGCAGTGGTGCCAAAGGAGAGGTACGGGAGATTTAGTGAGTGTGAATGGCCTCAACCACATTCATCTAGAAACACACATACGCACAAACTCTCACACACAACTTTACATTGACAGGACTGAGATCACAACTGCTACATGGATACCAATCTGTACTGTAGTGTTACTCAGTTATCAGAAGCACCACTGACACTATAGGGCTGAGGACTAACCAAAGGTATTTCTACAGTGACTAACAGCACATCATGTGATATAGGCCAATGGAATGTGTAGTGGGTGGGACAGGCCTCATAATGGTATTCTCTCTGTTGCTGTCTGTCTTTCTCTTCCCCACGGCTCTGTGTGTATTCCTATCCAATGTGTGTGTGTCAGTGGTGTACAATTTGGTGTGTGTGCAGAAACAGCTGCAAATAACCAATAATTGTCATCCAATGTGTTGAGACATGGCCTTCTATATTGAGTGCATGCATCCATTCCAGGGAGGTTTGAACTCCAGTTCAGGGTTTTGTGTGCTACAGATACACCTAGCAAACTGTTTCTGCAGGATATCTGTAGATAGGTTGCCAATATGGAGACACAATCGGCTTAACATACAGGGGATATCTAACTATTGCTGTCTGTGCTGCTTGTGTGACATGTTTGGTTGTAGCATAGATATTCTGACATATGTACTGTTTTACAATGTGATGTGTCATGTCATCGACTACTGACAGTTATCATTCTTTACTCACAGTTATTTACTGGGAAATACGAGATGAATGAAGCTGAGACCAATATTCTGAGGCATATAGACTGCACATAATGGCACACACCTGCCATTGTGGAGGGGAAGCTACAGACAATACACTGCTGGTTCTGTGTAAATGGTCCAGCACCTTGTTAGTATGCTGGCTGGGGATCCCCTCCTTGTGCTTTTCTCAACTTCAAGGAATGGCCATATCCTGCTGGGGCCATACCTCTCAGCTGTACAGATACACCCAGGTTATCCAGAGGCAATACTCATATATCTGGTCAGTTTACCTTCACATTGTGGTTTACAAGCAGTTTTGTGGGTCTTCGTTCGTGGGTTTGCAGTCAGAAGTAGTATGGGCAGACATTAGAGTTTCAGACATCACACACTCCATGACATCCATGCTTCTACACCCCCGTCTGTTATTCTCTCCTCCACCTAACATTATGTTAGCAATATCTCAGAGGTATCTCTATAGTTGGGCCTTTATCACAGTAATATTTATGTCCTGATCCACAGCCCTTGCAGTAGGGCATGGAGAGGCATGCTACTGACATTTGTCAACATGGCCTTGCATTTGTTTTCTGTTTACTGTTAGGCTGTTAGTTAGGACCCCCTGACATTCCATACATTGGCACTATGTGTGAGGCATGGGCCTTTGCCAGAGGACTGTAGGCCATTTGAGAGTGCTGCAGGCCATCTGTTACTGCATTTCTACATGGGATTGTGGTTGGAGGTGCACACCTGCAGACTTTAACATTTGAAATGACTGTACTGGTATTTCTATTAGTCTGTTGGCTTCCATTTCATATTGTATTGTGACCTATCATGCAGACAGGAGGCATATCAGTAGAGTACACATGTTAGATCTTAATAGCATATATTTCAGTTTCAGACTTCTTATCCTTCAGGCCTGGAATGCAACTGGCAGACCTATTGTAGTATGTCTCTGTTGGTCTGGTGGGGGGCTGTTCACCATTGCCATCATTTGGGGCCATAGCCCATCCTTTCTTCATGGTCATCTACATCTGTCCTGCTGGGTGAGGCTGGTGGTGGATATGTGACCCTCATTGACATCCATGTGTGTGACCTATTGACACCCACAGTTCTTTGTCCATCACATGTACTACAGTTGGGGATGTCATCTTGTATAGTGCTGCCTAGTATGTTGACACCAGTATTTGTTATGAATTTCCTGCTGTCCCATATAGCTGTCTGCTGCTGTCCCATTCAGCCACCCAATTCCCTTGCATGCTTGCATCCATATCATGCATACAAGTATGAGAACATGCTACTCCATTCAGCAACTGATAGGAAGAGTGACTTACCTTATTGCTGGGCCAGTATTGAGGACAGTGGTGGAGGGATGACTATGTTGGATGCACACATAATGTTATCCCTGTACATGACAAGTCTCAGGTAGTATCATGTCTGGCATCCCTTTTACTGTCTGTGTGAGTCAGAGAGAGGTATTAGTCCCTGGGTCCCTACAGTGTTAATATGTGTGCTATGTGTTACCTCTTTGCTAAGGCCTGGGCGTACTGCGCACTCCTCCTTCTGCCTACAGGGGCATGCTCAGGATGTTCCTCCTCAGAGTCCCTCTGTGCCTGTGCTGGCCTTTGCAATGGTGGGGGGCTGTGTGGCCCTGCCCCATGTTGTTCCCGCTGCAGCTGTTTCCTCAGGATCATATTGTGTAACATGGCACATATACTATCAACATTGATGTACATGTAGCTGGAGAGTACTGCAAGGCTCCACCGGATATATCAAGGTAGCGGAATCGTGACTTGAGCACCCCAAATACATGCTCTGCAATGATCCTGGTTTGTGCGTGTGCCTCTTTATGGTGTTCTTGTTTGGGTGTGTGTGCATTTCTGATGGGTGTCATCAGCCACAGCTCCAGTGCATAGCCAGCATCCCCCATTAGATGGCCATATGGGATGTCCCCCCCTGACAAACACCTGATACAGCTGTGAGCAATGCCAGATGTGGGAGTCATGATAGCTTCCAGGGCTGCCAGCACATACATTCATGATACTGCCCTGGGCATTGCACATGACCTGGCAGTTGATGGAGGGGAAGCCCTTGCAGTTTATATAGACCCTGCCCTGTTCACCGGCTGGTGCTTTGATGTGGATGTGTGTGCAGTCTATAGCACCAACTACTTCAGGATGTTCTGCTATATGGTGGAAGAGATGCATAAGTGTGGTCAGCTCCTCACGGGCAGTGGGGAAATATATGCGTTCATTGGCATGTTGTGTCATGACATCCAGGAACTGGTGTAGTACCCTGGACGTCGATGCCTGTCAGACCCTCATGATATCTCCAGTTGGTCTCTGGAAGGTACCTGTGGCTAATATTCTTAAGCCAAGACATACCTTGGTATCCACTGGGATGGGTTCCCCTCTATTAGTTCTTTGTGTAAGGCTTGGCTGGCACAGCTCAACGATTTGCAGTAGAATGTCTCTGTCCAACCTATAGCGCTCTACTATTTCCAGCTCATGTAGGTCCTGGTAGGTTACCCTGGGTCTGCACACTCTTCTCCTCCTCCTCAATGTAGGTCAATTATCAGCATTCTCCTCCTCACCACCCTCAGTCTCTAACACATATTGATGGAGTAAAGCAACAGCAGCCTTTAACATATTTAGTTATTTTTGCCAGTTAAACATCCCTCATCTGTGTACACCGGTGGAGTAGAGTTTGTGGGAAAAAACAGTCTGTAGGGTGTTTGCATATTTTATATTAGTGTGCTGGTCTGCTGTATGTGTAATTGGCTGATTCTGATACAGTCCACCTGCCAGCTATGCTATTTCTCCTTGATTGCCTTCCTACTGCTGTTTCCCTTCCCACTTCCTCCCTATTTAAGCCCCGTGGCATGCTGTGCATACCTGGTACTCAAATGTATACAGTTCTGCTATTTCCTCTGTTTTTTTTTTTTTTTTTTGGCTCACTGCATGCCGTGCACACTTTTTTAGCTAATGTAAGCTCTTTTAAGCAGAGATGGCCCTCCCTGGACACGAACATGCTCTGCATTTCATGAAATAAGACATTACAGCTTCAGACACACTCCCTTCCTTAGCTGTGCTTAGCTAAGGGCAAACACAGGCCATAGACTTCCAATGAGTTTACAGCAAGCATGACACACCTCCTTATGAAGTCATTCAGCTCTTGTACTTGCACTGTTGTATTGCTGCGCCTACACGGTTAGGTGCAAGCTGACACTTTGAGGATATCTGTGATTCAGTATAATTCCCCCTCATTTGCATACCCCAGTGTGTACATCCTTAGTTACTGCACTTATATGGACCCTTTCTCCTTGACAACCAGTGTTCTCATATATTGTTTACATTCTGCATATCATTGAGTATAATGGCAAAATGCAGACATCTTAAAATTGACTTCTCATTTTTTTTTTGATTTTCAGCACAATCCCATTTGCATGCCTCTGCCCTGAGCTTAAATGGCAGTGATCGGCCAAAAAAAAAAAGTTTAATTTTAAAAAAATATACACTTTTATTAATGCTGATGCCCTTATATTTGGCCATTGGCATGTGTGTTCGACTGTAATGCATGCTTTCCATTAGTTGTCCTGCCTCCGTTTGTTCATATGCGGAAATGTATTCAGTTACTAGCTGAATACATTTTTGCTCTGACACTGTTCCTGCACGGAGTCCGGCCAGCTTCATGGATCGCAAAATCACCTCATTTGCATGTTTTTTATCAGCAAATGAGGTGATTTGCATTTTGCACGGCTTTTCGTGCAGGGACAGTGTAGGGCCGCTCGTGCATGTGAAAGCACCACTTTCCTGTATCGCTTGGCAGCCATTTTCCATGCAGGAGCTCCTACATTGTTCCTACACAGAAAACGGCCATTCCTGAATCCTGAGGATAGTCAAAAAATCCTAAAAATAATGCACTTCACATACAGGGAATATAATATATGTAAATACTTGAATCTATGGATGTAAGGATGGATAGACAGATAAATAGTCTATAAACTAGGAGATCATGTATAAATAGAATTGTAAAAACTACCTAGTTTAGTGTTGGCACCTTCTCAACTATCTAAAGAGTGCATTGTTCCTATTATTCTTCTTAATGGAGTTTAACTGTTTCAAAATTCTTAAAGTTTATTTGTGACTGGTCCTGTCTATATCAAGTGCAGGGCATACAGTGCACTTTACTGCATATACAGCAGCTGATGAGTAACAAATGAAGTATTTTGCAGAGTATTATGTTCTGTCAGCATTTAAAAAAAAAGAAACTGACATGTCTGGCCCTTAATGCAGAGGATTAAGGCTCTGAGCTGTTAACAAACTCTTTCTTGTAGTAAAAAATTACAGGATTTGATTCCTTTTACCTCCATTTCTCTACTGTGTGACTTTGTGAGAGTCACTTAACCAAACAGTGCTTCCATATTGCTCCTAAAAAGGACACTTTGTCTACCAGGTTTACCTGATTAACAAACAGATAAAATAATATTTAAAGTATTTTAGTTAACGACTAGTATAGATTTATTGGTTTGGCAGACATGAAGAAAATTGTTGGTGTTGCTCCTGTTTTTTTTTTTTTTAAATATAAGTAGTGTGAATTTAAAAAGGTATTAGAGAGGGATAATACTGCTAATATTTTCATTCAGTAATTGTAAACTTGCATATTCATTCTGAATTCACCTTAATTTCTGTGCTAGTACTGGCAGAATATATGCTGCCCCAAAATACTTTAGTTGCTATCTGAAAATGGGCTTTGACAAGCAGGGCTAACCCATTTATCCAAATATCAATCAATCAATCAATCAAACAATCAAACAATCAATCAATTGTCCGTCACTCTCATTGTCAGCAGGCTCATCTACTAATCCTTTATTTATGCATTCTCACCTCTCACCACACTGCTTTCATTAGCAATTCTTGAATCCTTCATCTTTTATTTTATGCAAGTATGATATAATAATAAAAGACATATTGAGCATCATCCTGATTGTTGACACCTTTATTATGTCATTAGTATGCAGGTTAGACATTCCGTCTCTGTGTCTCCGTCACATAGAATAACAAGGAAGTAGATATGGCTGCATGATAAGAAGCAGATGCAAGTGGCTCTGGCTGTAGTTGTAGCTGCACAGACTAAAAAAAAGTTTTGTGCTGTTACTGTGCATGGAACCCACAGTGTCACCAGTAAATCAGACAATAGAACACACTCGGGAATGACCAAAGAAGACATAGCTGTGTGATTGACTCTGAGTGACCCATTCGATTAAAGGAGTTAGCAGTTCTAAGGGCTCATATCACAAGCCTTAATATTGCATCACCTTCAGGGTATATTGGCACTTCACATAGTTGCTGTTTACCCAGCAGAGTTTAGCTGTTAATAATAATTTGGCGCCAGTTTTTGATAGCTTCATGGCATGTGCCACCCCCTTCTATACTTCCTGTCTTAGCTTAACTCAACGTTTTCCTCTGCTTGCTCACCTGCACTTCCCCTTACTGTTTCTCTTTCTGCCATGTCTTTTGGCTAACCCCCTTTAACTGCTACTAGCTTCCTTCCCTCATCCTACTGTTGTAACAATTCACCACAATCTACGTAAGTTATTTGACATGTGCTTTAATCTAACTGTGTCGATCTTGTATTTACAAACTCATGTATGTTAAAAATGTCTTGTAACTACTGCTATCCTCTGCTTGTAATTTAGAATGTGTATCAACATAGGGCTTTCCCCAGGCCTCCGCTGAAAATGGGCTCTTGCTCAGTCGGACATACCTGGTTAACAAATGTCAAAATAAAATAATAAATAAATGTGGTTCATGATGATGGGTCTCTTACAATCAAAATATAGTGCGTGAGTTGCAAGACAAAAGCTCAGTGACAAGTAAAAATAGTTCAAAGCATAAAAATTAAATGTCAGAGCTTACAAACACCAGTGTAAATTATTTATTCAAACAAAGATTTCAGGTAAAACACCCTTTCTCAATGCATATATCACAGTTAAATCATATCAGTCTTAAGTACATCAGTCCAAGTGCCATGATAAAAAATGCCCCATTTAAAGATATACACTCTCTTTGTCACACTGATAATTATTAGTGTTATAAAGACTTTTGATTTTTCTGGTTTGAACTGTTTTTATTTGTCATTGAACTTTCATCTTGCAACTCTTGCACTATTTGTTGTTTCTAAGAGATTATTATTTTTTTTTGGTGTGAGTTTGCACACTGCATTGATGTCCCAGGAGATTGAATTTGGTTTTGTATGCAGCCAGGAATTGGGAAGAATAGTGGATGTTTGGGTGATTTACTCAGAGTTCATATGAATTCTTTATTATCAGACTCCATGAATGTTCAAGTGGATCCTGAATCTAGTAGCCAACTGAGCAGTGAGTTTTTACAATTGATTATTCAATTAGACAGAAAAGTATAGACTTTTAAATGGCTGCAGTGGCAGAAATTCAGTTTCCAGACATATGTGGAAATGATAATGGTTCCACAAGGCTTAATAATTTAAAAAATCCCTATGTATGGAAATACATATCCTGTTTTGTTAAAAAATGACAGGAACTTAACCTAAAACTGATTTCCAACTATATGACTTTAGTGAATTATTTTTTATGGACATTAGAGCAGAATTACTAAATGAGATTGCTGTCTTGGAGAATAATCTTGTATCTATGCCCTTTTCTGAGAAGTGCTCCACACTTTATTGTGAAATGTTGGACTGACTGTAAACTTTTGAAAAGACTTGAGTAAACAAAAAAGCATAAACTGAATAGAGATGTACTTGATTTTAAGAAAGGGCGTATTTTTTCTTCGCCAAAAGGTACTGAAGAAAAATGAAAAAAAGCTAAAGTTCATACAGGTGGTTCAATGTATGATTCAGACAACAAAAAGTAAAAATAAAAATCATCAAACGGTAGGCAAACAAAGAAGGACAGATGATTAAAAACACACCTGGTTTTATTTTAGCGCTTTTGTCCAGAAGGACTTCTTCAGAATAAAATCATGCTTACAAATATCAGTTGATATACAAAATTTAAACAATAACAGTCTCATTAACCAATTAATTCAAACTGGAAAGCCAGCATTTGCTTAAAGTAACAGTCATTTTTACAAAAAAACATTTAATACATATATTATCGTTAAATCCAGGATATTTATCCGATTGCATTCTTAGTTGCCATAAAGTTTCTTTCATTAGCAACTGTTTTTTTAAATCACCTCCTCTGTAATCTTCAGCAATATATTCTAACACAGAAAAATAAAATTTCTTGAAACAAGAACACGTCAAAAAATACTTATACAGTGCATTATTGTTGGCCTTAGTGTTCCTTGATCCTATTGACCAGTTTCTGGAGGTCATGCCAATATAACATGCTTCACAGTGGGAGCAAATGGCAATATAAATCAAACCCACTGAGTTACAATCATAGTAGGAATTAATTCTAATACTTATTTTTATATGTGAAAAGCTTACTGTTGGACCCTCATAAATAAAATTACACACACTGCAAAATCTGCATTTATGCATGCCATCATTTTCATAGTGTAAGGTAAAACTTTTTTCTATTATCATTTTTTAGGTGCTGTTTAATGGACTTAGATCACTTACACACAAAACTAGGAGGTGTCTATAAATAGTAAACAATATTTGTGACTTTATAAATGCAATGTGATATATCTATTGATTTATATAGCTTTATGTATTTTGCATGTCCTAGATCCCCAATTTTAAATGGGCTGTCAAAGATACATAACAACCTAAATTGTCTCCCTATGAGATGTATAGTCTCTGGAAAAAGGTGAGTAATACACCCGTATCTTTTTATCTTGACGATACATTAAAACCATTTCTGAGTGATGTTAAAAGTTTTATAAGAAACACAGATTAATTTTTACAATACTTATATCAATGACGTGATGAATAAGGATGAAATGGACTATATTTTTGTGACTCTTGATGTTAACTCTTTATTTATTGTCATTCTGAATTCCTATGGAATAGAAGCGATAAGGAGTCATTTATGTAAGAATAGTGATTTTTCAACCGGAAAGATAGAAACTCTGTGTCCTTTGTTAGAAACTGCCTTGAATAGTACTTTTTTAATTTAATGAGCAGTTATACCATCAAACAGCAGGAGTAGTAATGGGCAGTCAGGTAGCTAGTACATACACAAACATAGTTTTATGTCAATGGGAGGACAAATTTATTCATAATCAGTCTATGATATATGCAAAGAATATTTTATACTGTAAAACCTTTATTGATGATATTTTTCTGATATGGAAAGGTGATGAGTTGAGTTTGAATGAATTTGTAGTTAAATTAGACAGTAGCACAGCATTTTTAAAATTTAAACCAGTTCATTCTCAACAAGAAATTAAATTTCTAGACATTACTATTAGTAGAAAGGGGATGGATATATCTATGTTTATTTATATAAAAAAGAACAAACAGATATTTGCATAGAAAAAACATACATCCTAGGCATGTTTATAAAGGGATAGTGAAAAGTCAGTTTCTAAAGGCCAGCAGGTTAACCACAGCTGAAAATAATTATAAAGTGAGTATTAAGCAAATGACTAAAGAATTTGAGCAAAGAAATTATGAAAAAGATCTTTTGATTGAAGTGTGTGATGATGTGATTAAAGAAAGAAATGGCCAAGCAAGACCGTATTTTTCTGATAATATTGTAAGATAGTAATGACTTACATGATAATAATGGTCAGAATAGCAAACATAGAAAAGAAAAGAGATAAAAGGTTATTTGACCATCTATGACTTTAGAACGAAATGTGTTATTAATATTATTAAACAAAACTCTTCTCATCTGATCTTATCTACATACAGTATGTTTACTGGGCAGTAGAAGACTAGACTGGGAAATTCCTCTCCTTACACTGCTAAAGCCTGAGCTGATCTCATTCTTATATTCTTGCCCATTTAGTGCACCTTCCAGTACCTAGAATTATCAAATATTGTCCATCTTCCTTTTAAAATCTGCAACATCTGTGACTAGACTACCATTCACTGGAAAGCCCTCTGTACATTTGTGTGCATTCTGTTGTAATTCCATATACTGGCTTCTGTATTTACTTTACTACACTAATCACCTAAGTGTTGGACAAGACTGACGGGCAGCCTACTAGTTTTACCTTGGTTTCCAGTCTTTTAGCACTAACATCTCCTAAGATGGTGTACTAGGTACCTTGTGCTCACAGATAATGAGCTTATTTTCATCTCTAGTAATACAGTCTGAGAGGGGTAAATACATAGTTAATCTGGTGTCTTCCCTCTCAAAACTTGCCCTGTGAGATTTATAAACCTCCACCACAATCCTTCATTAATCACACAAAATGCCTTATGCTGAGGCTGTGAAAAAGCACTTCCAAAACTTCCTAAAATAGGAAGATTAAATTTCAGCAAAATTCATGCCACTCATCCGCCTCATACATACTACCATAAAGAGTAACACTCACCAAAAAAAAAACTCTACCTCTACCATTCTGAACCACAGCAACAACAGAAATATTTTAGTGATAGGTGACTCTGTTGTCAAGCATGCTGACCCATCACTCACAAAGGTGGACAAGGAGAGCGTTACAGAAAGTTGTCTTTCAGGCACCAGGAATTGTGACATTACAATGGCCCTAAAAGTCATAATCTTTGACAAGTATGACTATGACATGGTAATGGTACATGTAGGCATGAATGACATGAGAAACCATGAGAGACATGCAGATGGATATGTCAGAACTTTCCATGTATTTTATATATACATGTAAGATACTGGAACTGAGCCACCCTGATATAAAGAAAATATAATTGGTTTCAAAAAATGACTCAAAAGCTGGTATCATTCCAAGATAATCCATTATGTGTCAGCATAGGATGAGATGCCTGACAGTCACTAAGGATGTCCTGCACCTCTCATTTCAAAGACGTTCACATTCTGGCTAAAACCTGTGCTGTCCCCGAGTGCCTTTTTCAAGAGTGGTCCAGTTGATGGACATTCCAATGTAAGTAACATATCAGTTCCAAAACTGGATAACCTTAGGGTGGCTCTCCTCAAGACTAGATGTCTAAACAATTCCTGATCTTCAAGCACCTCTGCATTTGGAAAACATCCATGTCTGCACTGTTTCTGTCATCTGCTTTAAAAGTACAGAGTGCTCCCTCTTTACCTGAGTTTTGTACTCTTCATGTCTTCAGGCTTAATGGTGACTATGGTGCAGTCTCTACATTTCTCAAGAAACATATTACCTACAGGTAAATCCTTAGGGACCCACAAAATGAACTCAATAAACTACAGATCACTCTAGGCAGGACTAATTAGCAATTACTAGTGTATTACAGACAAAGGCATAGTTAGGGTGGGGTGAAGGGGGCAGCTGCCCATGCACAAGGTGTCAGGGCCACAACTGGCAGATACTGATCTGATGGTACCGCTATACTGGCATTCAGAAATGAATGCTGATACTACCTTTGCAGTCAAGGCTGATCAGTGCTCCATCTGTGGCAGATTGCAGTACTAGTATATATTTTTTTATTTATTGCATCAGCTTAGTTTAGCAGATGCCTGGGGAGAAAAGCTCCTTCTGAAATATTATTTGCAATATAAATTTTAAACACTGGAAAAGTGTACTGCTAGAGAAATCAATAAAAGAATAATATAATACAATATAAGAACAATATATCAATATAACAATGTAAGAAAATAGATTTTTGTCTCCTTGACCATGTATGATTCCTCAGTTTTCTAAATAATCTCCTTATTAGAAAAATCTTCATTATTTTGGGTTACTTTAACTACCCTTCAATAAAATGGGACAGCTTAGCTATACCTTCAATGCAGGATATGCTTCAAAATTCCTAAAATTTATAAAGAAAAACTTTGCTGAGTAGTTAGAAATCGAACACACAAGAGATACAGCATTCTTGAAATGATTCTTATAAATATGATAGCTACTTGCCAGGTGTCAGAAAGAACATCCCTTCTTTTAAAGAACTCGCACTAAAAATCTTTCATGATCCTGCCCACCCCTCCTTAACAAAACTGAGCATTAGAAATCAAAGTTACTCTGTCAGGAATACTGATAGCATCCTGCTGGTTAAGCCACCTTATACTCTTACTACATGTGAAAGAGCATTCTCCAAAGTAGCACCAACAAACTAGAATACCATCTATGAACAAATATGAAAACCAGAATAAATGCAATTGTTAATAAAAACAATTGATTAACACATGTAGACAGATAAGTCTTACTGTTTATTTTTTTAAAAAATAATTTTTATTTTATAATAAAACCATGCATACTATGATGGTACAAGCAATGAGAGTTACACCAATAATACACACATAATGGTTTACAACAATATTAGTACAAAAAAGGGACAAAAAGGCATGTTTATAATGAACTTAGAAGAAGTACAATATCTTGCAGTATACATGGTACACAAACTAACAACCCAAACCCAAACTGAACAATATTTACAAAGCTACCAGTACTGAACAGGGAAGGAGGCAACAGTGTCACTATTTATACGGTTAGATAATAGCAGCCCTACTTATGGCTTGTAGTAGGAGAGATAGACCCCTCAGAACAAGGGATATAGTATGTAGGGAGAGTAAGAAGAAAGAAGAAAAAAAAAAAAAAAAAAAAAAGAAAAAGGGCAAAGGGAAGTTTGTAGGTTAACCATAGCTTAGTCACATAAGATTACTTCAAACAGGCTTTTCCAAAGTTTACTGAAGTAGGCTATTTTCTTGGGTCCGTTTATGATGAACTTCTGAGCCGAGATATATTTGGTGGCCATGGCTTTAAATCCCTGCCAACATAATTTGGTGCGATCCAGCCAATTATAGGTAATATAGAGTTTTATGAGGAAACAAAGCGTTATTAGGATATGGATATGAAATTTAGGCAGACCATGGGGGGGAATATTTAGAATAGCCGTTTCCCATGAGAGAGTGGAGCTATAGTAACCCATTTTTTTGAGACGCACTTTGAGAGAACACCAAAGTTTGTGGGAGTTATTGCAGTGCCACATAATATGTAGAAGGTCAGCTCTCGCACCTGAACAGCATGTACATAACGGAGAGCTATTAGAGTTGAATTTGTGGATTCTTGTAGGGGTAAGGTATGCATTGTTATTCAACATCAGTTGAGTGTAGAGGAATTTCTTGAAAGGGGATAATTCAATGCTAGTTTTTATGGCTAGTATTTTTTGATCCTCTGTAATAGGGTGGTTTTGATTGTCCCAGTATTTGGAGAATAAGCAGTTTCCTTTGTAGAGTAGTGGGTGTAATAGTTTGTAAGACGAAGAAGTTGTTTTATTATTACTAGCCAGTGTATTAATAATTAGATTTAGTTTATCCATTAGCTGTATGTCGGGGACTGTATTATTGATTTGTGAAGAAATAAGTTCCCTGAGTTGACGTAGTATTACTGAATACTTGTTGTTAACCTTGAGGGTTAATCGAAGTTCGGCAAGCGACAGGGATTTATGTTTAAGAATATCCCAAACTTTAAGGTCTTTGATGTGGGGGAAGTCAGCAAGATCTATCATCTTATTGTTAATTTTAAGATTTGGGTTGAGGTGTATTGGTTGAAAAAAGGGTAAAATAGATTGAAGATTAATGTCCTTAATCAGCTTTTGAAAGAGTTTTATTTGATATTTCAGTAAAGAGAATAGTTTTAGGCTATTCAAAGAGGTGGATGATAAGAAGGGAGTGGCCTTAGGATTAATTTTGTTAGATAGGATATGTCTGTGCCATATCTTTAACCACGCTGGGTTATGGGTTTGGGTTTTGTTGTTCATGTTTACGATGGACGAGAGGATAGTTTTAAGCTATTCAGAGAGGTGGATGATAAGAAGGAGTGGCCTTAGGATTAATTTTGTTAGATAGGATATGTCTGTGCCATATCTTTAACCACTGGGTTATGGGTTTGGGTTTTGTTGTTCATGTTTACGATGGACGAGAGGATAGTTTTAAGCTATTCAGAGAGGTGGATGATAAGAAGGGAGTGGCCTTAGGATTAATTTTGTTAGATAGGATATGTCTGTGCCATATCTTTAACCACGCTGGGTTATGGGTTTGGGTTTTGTTGTTCATGTTTACGATGGACGAGAGGATAGTTTTAAGCTATTCAGAGAGGTGGATGATAAGAAGGGAGTGGCCTTAGGATTAATTTTGTTAGATAGGATATGTCTGTGCCATATCTTTAACCACACTGGGTTATGGGTTTGGGTTTTGTTGTTCATGTTTACGATGGACGAGAGGATAGTTTTAAGCTATTCAGAGAGGTGGATGATAAGAAGGGAGTGGCCTTAGGATTAATTTTGTTAGATAGGATATGTCTGTGCCATATCTTTAACCACGCTGGGTAGTGGGTTTGGGTTTTGTTGTTCATGTTTACGATGGACGAGAGGATAGTTTTAAGCTATTCAGAGAGGTGGATGATAAGAAGGGAGTGGCCTTAGGATTAATTTTGTTAGGATATGTCTGTGCCATATCTTTAACCACGCTGGGTTATGGGTTTGGGTTTTGTTGTTCATGTTTACGATGGACGAGAGGATAGTTTTAAGCTATTCAGAGAGGTGGATGATAAGAAGGGAGTGGCCTTAGGATTAATTTTGTTAGATAGAATATGTCTGTGCCATATCTTTAACCACGCTGGGTAATGGGTTTGGGTTTTGTTGTTCATGTTTACGATGGACGAGAGGATAGTTTTAAGCTATTCAGAGAGGTGGATGATAAGAAGGGAGTGGCCTTAGGATTGATTTTGTTAGATAGGATATGTCTGTGCCATATCTTTAACCACGCTGGGTAATGGGTTTGGGTTTTGTTGTTCATGTTTACGATGGACGAGAGGATAGTTTTAAGCTATTCAGAGGTGGATGATAAGAAGGGAGTGGCCTTAGGATTAATTTTGTTAGATAGGATATGTCTGTGCCATATCTTTAACCACGCTGGGTAGTGAGTTTGGGCTTTGTTGTTCATGTTTACGATGGACGAGAGGATAGTTTTAAGCTATTCAGAGAGGTGGATGATAAGAAGGGAGTGGCCTTAGGATTAATTTTGTTAGATAGGATATGTCTGTGCCATATCTTTAACCACGCTGGGTTATGGGTTTGGGTTTTGTTGTTCATGTTTACGATGGGCGAGAGGATAGTTTTAAGCTATTCAGAGGTGGATGATAAGAAGGGAGTGGCCTTAGGATTAATTTTGTTAGATAGGATATGTCTGTGCCATATCTTTAACCACGCTGGGTTATGGGTTTGGGTTTTGTTGTTCATGTTTACGATGGACGAGAGGATAGTTTTAAGCTATTCAGAGAGGTGGATGATAAGAAGGGAGTGGCCTTAGGATTAATTTTGTTAGATAGGATATGTCTGTGCCATATCTTTAACCACGCTGGGTTATGGGTTTGGGTTTTGTTGTTCATGTTTACGATGGACGAGAGGATAGTTTTAAGCTATTCAGAGAGGTGGATGATAAGAAGGGAGTGGCCTTAGGATTAATTTTGTTAGGATATGTCTGTGCCATATCTTTAACCACTGGGTTATGGGTTTGGGTTTTGTTGTTCATGTTTCGATGGACGAGAGGATAGTTTTAAGCTATTCAGAGAGGTGGATGATAAGAAGGAGTGGCCTTAGGATTAATTTTGTTAGATAGAATATGTCTGTGCCATATCTTTAACCACGCTGGGTTATGGGTTTGGGTTTTGTTGTTCATGTTTACGATGGACGAGAGGATAGTTTTAAGCTATTCAGAGAGGTGGGTGATAAGAAGGGAGTGGCCTTAGGATTAATTTTGTTAGATAGAATATGTCTGTGCCATATCTTTAACCACGCTGGGTTATGGGTTTGGGTTTTGTTGTTCATGTTTACGATGGACGAGAGGATAGTTTTAAGCTATTCAGAGGTGGATGATAAGAAGGAGTGGCCTTAGGATTAATTTTGTTAGATAGGATATGTCTGTGCCATATCTTTAACCACGCTGGGTTATGGGTTTGGGTTTTGTTGTTCATGTTTACGATGGACGAGAGGATAGTTTTAAGCTATTCAGAGAGGTGGATGATAAGAAGGGAGTGGCCTTAGGATTAATTTTGTTAGATAGGATATGTCTGTGCCATATCTTTAACCACGCTGGGTTATGGGTTTGGGTTTTGTTGTTCATGTTTACGATGGACGAGAGGATAGTTTTAAGCTATTCAGAGAGGTGGATGATAAGAAGGGAGTGGCCTTAGGATTAATTTTGTTAGATAGGATATGTCTGTGCCATATCTTTAACCACGCTGGGTAATGGGTTTGGGTTTTGTTGTTCATGTTTACGATGGACGAGAGGATAGTTTTAAGCTATTCAGAGAGGTGGATGATAAGAAGGGAGTGGCCTTAGGATTAATTTTGTTAGATAGGATATGTCTGTGCCATATCTTTAACCACGCTGGGTTATGGGTTTGGGTTTTGTTGTTCATGTTTACGATGGACGAGAGGATAGTTTTAAGCTATTCAGAGAGGTGGATGATAAGAAGGGAGTGGCCTTAGGATTAATTTTGTTAGATAGGATATGTCTGTGCCATATCTTTAACCACGCTGGGTTATGGGTTTGGGTTTTGTTGTTCATGTTTACGATGGACGAGAGGATAGTTTTAAGCTATTCAGAGAGGTGGATGATAAGAAGGGAGTGGCCTTAGGATTAATTTTGTTAGATAGGATATGTCTGTGCCATATCTTTAACCACGCTGGGTTATGGGTTTGGGTTTTGTTGTTCATGTTTACGATGGACGAGAGGATAGTTTTAAGCTATTCAGAGAGGTGGATGATAAGAAGGAGTGGCCTTAGGATTAATTTTGTTAGATAGGATATGTCTGTGCCATATCTTTAACCACACTGGGTTATGGGTTTGGGTTTTGTTGTTCATGTTTACGATGGACGAGAGGATAGTTTTAAGCTATTCAGAGAGGTGGATGATAAGAAGGGAGTGGCCTTAGGATTAATTTTGTTAGATAGGATATGTCTGTGCCATATCTTTAACCACGCTGGGTAATGGGTTTGGGTTTTGTTGTTCATGTTTACGATGGACGAGAGGATAGTTTTAAGCTATTCAGAGAGGTGGATGATAAGAAGGAGTGGCCTTAGGATTAATTTTGTTAGATAGGATATGTCTGTGCCATATCTTTAACCACGCTGGGTTATGGGTTTGGGTTTTGTTGTTCATGTTTACGATGGACGAGAGGATAGTTTTAAGCTATTCAGAGAGGTGGATGATAAGAAGGGAGTGGCCTTAGGATTAATTTTGTTAGATAGGATATGTCTGTGCCATATCTTTAACCACGCTGGGTTATGGGTTTGGGTTTTGTTGTTCATGTTTACGATGGACGAGAGGATAGTTTTAAGCTATTCAGAGGTGGATGATAAGAAGGAGTGGCCTTAGGATTAATTTTGTTAGATAGGATATGTCTGTGCCATATCTTTAACCACGCTTGGGTAATGGGTTTGGGTTTTGTTGTTCATGTTTACGATGGACGAGAGGATAGTTTTAAGCTATTCAGAGAGGTGGATGATAAGAAGGGAGTGGCCTTAGGATTAATTTTGTTAGATAGGATATGTCTGTGCCATATCTTTAACCACGCTGGGTAGTGGGTTTGGGTTTTGTTGTTCATGTTTACGATGGACGAGAGGATAGTTTTAAGCTATTCAGAGGTGGATGATAAGAAGGGAATGGCCTTAGGATTAATTTTGTTAGATAGGATATGTCTGTGCCATATCTTTAACCACGCTGGGTAATGGGTTTGGGTTTTGTTGTTCATGTTTACGATGGACGAGAGGATAGTTTTAAGCTATTCAGAGAGGTGGATGATAAGAAGGGAGTGGCCTTAGGATTAATTTTGTTAGATAGGATATGTCTGTGCCATATCTTTAACCACGCTGGGTAATGGGTTTGGGTTTTGTTGTTCATGTTTACGATGGACCACAGTTTATTAGAGCTAATAATCAGATAATACAGCTGGAAGTTTGGAAGGCCCACCCCACCTTTCTCCTTGGGGAGACTTAACTTGGAAGAAGAAATCCTGACATTCTTAGGGAACCAGAGAAATTTGATCAATGTTTTTTCAAACTGTGAAAAAAGGTTGTTTGATATAATTATATTTGTCGCACTAAATTGGTATAGGAGTCTAGGAAGAATATTCATTTTCACAATAGCTACTTTTGAGAGAAATTATAGATTCAATAACTTCCACCTTTGTAGGTCTTGACAAATGATAGACCATGATTTTAGCAGATTATTTTGAAGCATAGAGGCTTGATTATGTTCAAAGTTGACGCCAAGGTACTTGAGACTGTATGTGATGTGGAAGGGAGATTCAGGGAAGAAGAAAGGTTTATGCGCTTCAGGATTTATTGGGAGAATGTGTGATTTTTTATCATTGACTTGGTACCCAGAGGCCTTAGAGAAGGAGGAGATTGCTTTTAATATTTTTGGCAGATCTGTGTTAGGGTATTGGAAGTATAGGTTTAGGTCATCAGCGAAGGCCGATAGTGCTACTTGTGTGTTTAAGATTTTAGGAATAGTATGATGTGTATTTTGAGTAAGAAATAGGAAAAAAGGTTCAATAAATAGATTGAAGAGAAAGGGGGAAAGTGGACAGCCTTGCCTTGTGCCATTAGTAATCTGGATAGGATTAGATCTTTTTTTATTTATATATAGATATGTGCATGAGTTCGAATAGAGAGTTCTGATCATATCTAGGAAGGATGTGGGTATATTAAAATGTGCTAACGTGGAGAAGAGGAATTCCCAGTTTACCCTGTCGAATGCTTTTGATGCGTCTAGAGTTAAGGCATATAACGGGTTTTTTTCTTTTTTGGTAAACTGGATAAGAGAATCTAGTGTTAGTGTATTGTCCCATGTATGTCTATTGGACATGAACCCAGCTTGATCAGGTGATAATAGGTGTGGTAATACCTGTTTAAGTCTGTTGGCTAAGATGGCAGAGAAGATTTTGATATCAACATTTATAAGCGAGATAGGTCTGTAGTTATGCGGGTCTGTTTTTTCTTTATTGTTTTTAAGTAGTAAGATTGTTTTTGAATTGTTCCAGTGTATGTCAGTAATTCCATGTTTTACGATGAAGTTAAAGACTTCTAGGAGAATAGGGGCAATTTTTGAATTAAAAGTCTTGAAAAAATTAGTAGTGAAGCCATCCGGGCCCGGGGATTTGCCTATTTTGAGTTTATTAATGGCGTTTTGAATCTCTCGCATATTAAACGGAGCTGATAGAATGGATATTTGCTCCTGGCTGAGAGATGGGAAGCTGATTGAATTAAGAAATGTATCCATCTGCAGACTAGAATTGTTGTGTTTATTATTGCTATAAATGTCCGAATATATGTCATAGAAAAGTTTAATAATCTCACAATCTGTTTTGTATATTTCCCCTTTATGTTGCAAGATGGAAATTGTTGGAGCACCGCTATTGTTTTTGAGTATTCTAGACAATGTTCTAGATGGGATTTGTGCCCATTCAGAGTAGGTTGCAATTTGTTTTTGTTCCTGTATAGAGTAGTTGTATAAATGTAGCTCACATAGTTCCTTATGTGTAATATTGATCAATTCCTCTAGTTTGGAGTCAGGATGTGTTTTAAATTCTCTTTCCAAGGAAGCTAGCCTTAGAGCAAGAACCGATTCTTTCCTTTTATTAAGCTTATTAAAGAATGTGGTTTTGCTAATCAGATACCCTCTTAATTCAGCCTTGCAAGCCGCCCATTGTATGTCAAGCGCTATTTGAGAACTACCAAACCCTGCGTATAATTCAGACAATGTCTTATCAATTCTCTCTACCACCTCTTTGTGTTTTAATAGGTTGTTGTTAAAGGACCAGTTTACACGGGGGGTGGTATCGGTTGTGAAGATAATCATAAGGGAGATTTTTGCATGATCCGATAGTAGCCTAGGTTCACACCTTAGTGCGATCTTGAATTTAGAGAGGAATTTAGAGATTAAGAAGAAGTCTAAACGTGACCATGATTTGTGGCATTGGGAGTAGAAAGTGTACATACTGCTTTTAGATAAGTCCGCACCAAAGACAATAGTATCCATGAGATTAAAGTCCGCCATTAGTTCTTCCAGAGCAGTAGAAGCTTGATAATTATATGAGGGGGAGTTGCTGGTACGGTCTAAACTGGGATTTATGACTGCATTCCAGTCTCCTCCAATAATAAAAAGGTGATCTGGGATTGAGCTAAGGATATTATAAATTTCCATGATGAAAATGTGTTGTTGGGTGCATGGACCATATACGTTCATAAATAAAACGGGTTTAGTAGAATCCGGCACTATGGATGTAAAACTTGCCGTCTATGATAGTACCCTGGAATTGTCTCTTGATTAGAATTGCTACTCCCTTAGAGTTTGAACTATCGCCCCCCGCTATTATAGTCCTGATCCATTTTTTTTTAGAAGTTTTTTCCCAGCATTCTTTGGGTAGATGAGTCTCCTGTAAGAAACATATACTAGCCTGAGATTTAAAGAAAAGATGTAATATTAGGTTTTTTTTCTCAGCATTCTGTAGGCCTTTAACGTTCCAGCAGTCTACTTGCCAGCTACTGAATTCCTTAATTTAATTTGTGTTATTGAAAAGTGAAATAAAAGGGAGGTTATTGTTATACCTACATATAATAAGGTTTGTTTAGGGGGATTTATTTTTGGGTATAAAGGAGGGAAAAAGGCTTGATATATCTTTAACACTGTCTTTATGAAGAGATTATCATTGCGACAAAAGGTAGCCCACAGCTTCTTCAGACTAACCCCAGTGCCTAACCACCCATACTCCTTGTATGAAGAAGTATATATACACACAAACATTAACCTAGACTTTACTATACATATGTACAAAATATAACTTTTCCAAAACATAACCTACCTAGATTCCTTACTACATCACCCACTGAGCTTCTAAGACTGTATATTACTTAACATGCAGTTTAGATATCTTGTGGCATGGTCTGTGGTAGGGTAGAGTAGTGTAACGGGAAAATATGACAACATGCCATCACAGGGGTGTATACTCTCGGGAGTCCACCGTTTAACAAATATTTTAAGTACTTAAAGAACTATATATATTTAGACAAACAAAAGAAGAAAAAAAAATGGTGATATATGTGAGTTAGTGACTCACAGCATGCTATAAACACTTTTTGACTTAACAGTAGTAGAGCTTAACACAGATAAGTAATCTAGAAAAAAAAAGACTCTGTCTGAGACAAATGTTTATGTATAGTGCCCTTACTCCACCAGCTAATTATGTTAACATCATAGCATCCTCCGCATTCATGGAGAGGGAGAAGGAGGGAGATCCATTGCTTCAACTAAGTATATTAATTAGCTCAGTAAACAGTCCTCTTCTTTGCCGTCAGAGTACATGACACGTGTAGCTAGCTGATTAAATTAAGTAGAGTTACTTGACACAACCCTATAACCTTACGCTCTTAAAAGCTTGGTTTACATTCCTTGGGTATAACACCCTCTCACAGACACCAATCTAGGGTCCGCTTACAATCTTGGCCTGTACTGCATGCAACATGTTGTATTATAGTGATTCCCTTGAGAACAAGGCTCTTAACAGACTCTCAGCTTCTTTATAATTAAAATAAATGTAATAATCAGGGACTGACTTAAGATGTGTTTAGTATTTTTAGTTGTATTTAGTATTACAATAGGGCTATAGGAAAGAGGCTTGAGCAATGATGGCTGTACCTGGTGTAGCAATATTGCTCAATCTAATAAGGCATCTTTCCGGATAGAGGCTTTAATAGCAAAAGACAATGTTTACTTTTATTTTATATTGTTTTACACATTCCAGTGCGTGGCCAGCATTACTATAGACATAATGCATGTTGAATGTCTGAGGAGTTGCAGCCTTCGTATGTGTTGCACGTATATCTAGTCTTTACGTGCGCTGCAGAGCTAAAAAACTTAGAGTAACTCTGTACTCCACAAGAGAGGCAGTAGGCATCTTAGCGACACCATCAGGATTCTGTTTAATCTCGTATGTGAGCTTTCTGAAACATGACTGTAGTGCTTAACCGATCTTTACAAGGTTTCCGGAAGTTGACAGTATTGTATAAGGCGCAAGGATGCAGAAGCACTTCAGAGCGGAGGTCTGTAGCTGCCCTCGGCGCCTGTCAGCAAGCCTTGCTTTCCGTTTACCTGATATCGCCGGATTCATCACTTCACAGTTGCTTGGAGGATTGTCAGCGTGATTTTTGGATTACAGGGAGGCGTTCAATCATGCTGGGCTAGGGAGTTGTGTGTTTCCTGGGGCGACGCAGTCCGTGGGTTGTTGATAGAGCCCCGTGTAGGTTGCAGCAGTATCAGGTGTTGCGGCCAAAGGAGACCCACTTGGAAACATCCGTGAGAGGATCCGTACCTATGTACACGTGTTTGACGCCAACAACAAGAGAGAACACTGAGACTTTTGCACAGGTAAATGAATGAATACTTGTTTGCTCAAATTAGTATCGGTAGATTTGTTGAGATTTCCAGCAGGTTCATGAAAAGCATTGTACTGTTCTGATATCTAGCTATAAGGGGGAGTCGCTAGCGATAATATAGCTTCAGGAGGTGGGAACTTTGTTGAAAGCCTTAATAAAGGCTGTTTTTGCATCATTTTGAGAGTTAACCGAGTATCTCACTTCGTTGCTATAAAATATCAGGTTGCAGGGATATCGCATTTGAAAGCGTATGTTTCTTTTAATTAAATCTGCGCAAAACGGAGCCAGTTTTTGTCTGTTTTCCTTGATACTTGCAGGTAAATCTTGCGAAAAAGAGATTTTGTGCTTGTTCCAGACTAGGGATTTATGTTTTTTTGCTGCATTTAGTATTTTTTGTGTTACTTGGTAGTTGAGCAGCTTAACATAGACTTGACGGGGGTCTGAAGTGTCTTGCCTTCTCCGGAGAGCTCTGTGGGCCCTTTCAATGATAATTTCGGGTATCTCACCATCAATTTGTAATAGAGACGCGAAGATTTGCTTTGCAGTAGTAATTAAGTTTTGATTATCATAGCTCTCAGGGATACCTCTAATCAGAATATTGTTTCTCCGACTTCTTGCCTCCAGATCTGTTATTTTCATTTGGAGTTCTGTTATAACTGTGGATTTAGCACAAAGCTCTTCAGTAAGAGTTTGAATTTGAGATTCATTTGTCTGCGTTTTTTGTTCAAGAGTGCCCACTCTTTCAGCAATCTGAGTGACAGATTTACTAATGCTTGAAAGTTGTTCCGAAAAGTTCTGGATGGCTGTATGTATGGGTTGTAGGGCCTGTTTTAGTTCATCCATGTGGAAGCCAGAAGCCTCAGTAATGCCACTAGTGTTTTTGTTAGGTTCCAGATGCTGTTTATTGGTTTTTTGCCTTTTTGAGATATTCTCTTTTTCTGGTGAGAAGATTATCGAGGACTTAGCTTTTGTTGTCTGTGTTTCCATTGTGATAGAGTCATTTGAAGGTTTTTGCTGTCTAGCCATGTGGTCTTCAGAGTGCTGCAGTAAATTGAGGCCTTCTGGATCACAGTAAGTACAAGACTTAGAAAGCTGATATAGAATATACAGTTGGTTTAGGCTCTTTTTTATAGCTGCAAGTACTGTATGGTTTGATTTTATGATGCTGGAGCCGATTCCTTTATTCCATAGAACGTCCTGAAGCTTTTGAAAGGTATAAAAACTGAGGTATGACTAATAAGGTAGGGAGCTCAGTGTAAATGCAGTTCACCAGGCGACCACCATCTTGGAATGGCCAAGTCTTACTGTTTATAAACTTCAAGATTGCAGTATGTATATTTCTCACTGATTTAATTTCAACTTTACATATTGGATGTGGTTGGTATCTATCCGTCTATCTATCTATCTATATATATATATATATATATATATATATATATATATATATATATATATATACATGGGTCTACCTGATATTACTGAGCCCACTTCACCAAACTGCAAAAAGACTAGACGACTTTGTTGAAAATTTAATTTTTTTAACGTTCACATAATCAAAGTTTTACTCTGGGAAAGGAGACACTTGACCACTAGGTAAAAAACAAACATACTGGAGCATATCAAACACATCCAAGTAGGGGGGCTTCCCCCCGCCCACCCACCCTTCCTAACTATATATACCAACTCCAAGATCGCACTATAGTGGGGAAAAGGGCAAATTTCCTCATACTGGCCAAGTGTCTCCTTTCCTGGAGTAAAACTCCGGTTATATGCAGGTTTGAAAAATTGAGTTTTAAGTAATGTCTCATCTTTTTGCATTTCAGTGAAGTGGGTTTTCAATAATATCAGATAGACCTGTATATATATATATATATATATATATATATATATATATATATATAGTCTGTATTACATTGTCGAAAGGCATTTTCATCGAACGCCTTTTCATCGACACATAAACATCAAACTACTAAAACTCTGAATGGCCACTTCAGCTAATTTTTTCCAAGGGGGAAAATCACATGGCTGTCATTGGGAATTTGCCTTTTTCTCCACTGTAGTTTGATCTCGGAGTTGGTATATTTAGTTGGGGGGGTATGGGGGCAAAGCCCCCCACTTCATAGGGTCTGACAGTTTGTTTGGGTTTTGGTCGGCCAAGCAATTTTTTCCCCTGGGAAGTGGCTATTTAGAGTTTAGGTAGTTTGATGTTTATGTGTCGATGAAAAGGTGTTCGATAAAAATGCCTTTCGACAATGTAATATAGACCCTATATAGTGTGTGTGTGTGTGTGTGTGTGTGTGTGTGTATGTATATATATATATATATATATATATATATATATATATATATATATATACATAGTGTGTGTGTGTATGTATGTATACGTATATATATATATATATATATATATATATATATATATATATATATATATATATATATATATATGGTTTCATATGAAACCATCGAAGTAACACAATATCGAGTCTCACATCATCGAGACCAAAACATCGTAAAGTGAAACCAGCGAAAACGGAAATCATCGAGTTGCACAACATCGAAATATAAAACACGAACACGCACAACACCCTGTGACAGTCCCATGCAGTAAATAAACAATAATCAGCGGCACACGTAAATACCCCCTGTGACATCATGGTAGCATTACCTACGAAACATGCCAATACTGGAAATGTGACAGTCCCATGCATCAGAACGGAATGGAAACATGATGTTCCCTTCATGAATATGTTTCCATTCCATTCTTATGCGTTACTTAGAATACGGGTGAATAAGTCTACTTTTGCAAAACATTTCTAGTATTGGCATGTTTCGTAGGTAATGCTACCATGATGCCACAGGGGGTATTTACGTGTGCCACCAATTATTGTTTATTTACTGCATGGGACTGTCACAGGGTGTTGTGCGTGTTCGTGTTTTATATTTCGATGTTGTGCAACTCGATGCTTTCCGTTTTCACTGGTTTCACTTTACGATGTTGTGGTCTCGATGATGTGAGACTCAATGTTGTGTTACTTCGATGGTTTCATATGGAACCATATATATATATATATATATATATATATATATATATATATATATATATATATATACAGTATATATGTGTGTGTGTGTATGGAACACTATGGGAATTCAAGTCTCAAGCCAGGGGCTTGAGTGTCTTCCAACTCATATAGTCTGCTACTCACTCTTAAACTTAAACATGAGTTTGGAAAAGCAGGTATGGGGAGGGAGCAGGAGGGGGATTTTAGGCTTTAGGCTTAGGAAGGGTAGAGGGATTTTAGACTTTGAGTGTTAAAGGGGGATTTAAGACTTTATTGACCAATAAAGAGCTTTTAGCGTTATGGAGGAGGGGTTAGAAGGTAGATTTTAGGGTTAGGAAATCAGAAGGGAATTTCAGAGTTAGGGAGTGATCAAAGACTTTGGATTTAGGGGAGTGGAGGTTTAGGGTAAGGGAGCGGTACCTTGGATTGGAAACTGCGTAGAAGTTTTAAGGTTAGAGATTAGGTTCTGGTAGATCTATATAGCTTTATAGGTTTAAATCCCCCTCCAACACTCAAATTGTGAGTGAGAATATTGAAATTCCATTTCAACAAACTACTGGAACAACAAAGATTTTCCCAGGGTAAGTAATCACTTATCCAAAAAGAAAGAAAACCTAAACCACATCAAGCCTAATCCACCCTGGTGGGGGCTGCACCCCCACAGCCCCCTAAGTATACCAACTACAGGATCACACTACGGTCGAAAAAAGGTCATAGCTCACTGTCTTGCACAACAGGTTACTTACCCTGGGAAGATGTTCATTGTTCTGGTCGTTCACTTAAATGGGATTTCGATATTCTCATCTTGACAATCCCGTCTTTGATGATGTGGGGATTCAACGGTTTGAAGTAGACTCATATATATATATATATATATATATATATATATATATATATATATATATATATATATATGTATATATATATATATATATATATATATATATATATATATATATATATATTAAACCAGATAGCTCTAACATTCTTTACTCGCAATTCTTGCAGGTAATAAAGGTCTGTGATGATGTCCAGTGACTCTACTTGACAGAGGCACTGGGAACTAAGGTCGGGTGGCATGATGCCAGGGTAATCCTATGGGCTAAGCTTGTAAAGACTCCAGGGCCATTAGCCTAATACACATCTATGAACCTACAAAATTGTGTCCAATCTATGGAAGTCATTTTTACAGCGATGATATAACAAGCACCAAGTTAATGTGGTTAATCAAATGGCCAGTTATATGGAGCATTCAAATTTGCTATGAGGTCACACTAGCCACCCAAATCCAGACACTTTTTGAGAAGATTGGCTTATAATTACTTATGATCTTCAGTTTAACACATCTCTCCCTGCACCAGCTTTGGTCTCTTTTCTTTCTCTCTCTCTCTCTCTACATATATATATATATATATATATATATATATATATATATATATATATATATGGGTCTACTTCATTTCACCTAACTTCCAATTCACTGACTTTCATTTCACTGACCCCATTTCACTGAAATTTCATTTGACTGACACTTCATTTCACTGACAGTTCATTTGACTGACAAGTATTATTAGCAAGAAAATGGAATATGCCCCCTTCCCCACTGTAGTGCGACCCTGGAGTTAGAATATATAGTTGGGGGGTGTGTGGGGGACAGCCCCCCACTTCATTTCATATGATATTGTTAAGTTTTGATATAATATTGCTTAGTAAAAGAAAAGTAAGTGGGGGGGCTTTGCCCCCCACACTCCCCCCGTTGTGGGGGGCTGTGCCCCCCCCCACCCCCCAACTATATATTCTAACTCCAGGGTTGCACTACAGTGGGGAAGGGGGGATATTCCATTTTCTTTCTAATAATACTTGCCAGTCAAATGAACTGTCAGTGAAATGAAGTGTCAGTGAAATGAAATTTCAGTCATTTGGTCTCAGTCAAATGGGAATCAGTAAATTGGAAGTTAGGTGAAATGAAGTAGACCCATATATATATATATATATATATATATATATATATATATATATATATATATATATATATATGTACATGGGTGTATTGTGTATAACCAGACTGCCCTAATGGCAAATGTAAATCAGTGACAAAATAAGTTTGATGATATATGATACCGAAAAAAAAAAAGCAGAAGACATTAAAATCGGGAGAGGAAAATGATTTCTCTCCTGATATTAGAACTAAAACAGCCCATAACACTATTTTCAAATTACTCTGAATAGTATCAGTGTTATAAGAAGGTTTTAATGACCTTAAGGTGTAGGGTTAGGGTTATGGGAAGGGGCACATCAGGGTTAGCACCTATTACTAAAGAGGCTAGGGCATTGTCTGTACATGCTTACGTATGTATATGTATTTCTACTTGCTGTTTTATACCCTGGTCTTGTCTTGTGTCTCTCTGCTGCATGCTTGCATAACTTATTGTAAATTGTTTCCCCTTTGTTCTGATATTCATGCCTCTATGCTACCAGTCTTTACTCTACTTATGTAATATGCTACCATTCTTTACTCTACTTATGTAAGACTGAATAATATTGATACGACTGTATGTTTGACTTTGCTTCTTTGCTTGGGTCATGACTGAAAAGGTTCCTAGGACCAGTTAACTTAATCTGTTTCAAATGTAACATAAATAAATGCTAGTACTGCCATCCATTGCAACAAGGGTTTGTCAAGGGTGTACTGATGGATCAGAACTTGTTTGTCTATGGCTGAATATGGTTGCTTGAAGTACAAACAGGTACTTTTTTTATGTCTCTTTGCTTACAACTTTAGAAGGCACTTGATACTTTGCCATTTGATTTTCTGTCAGCCTGCTTCAAAGTATACGATATCAGAGACCTTTTTCTTAGGATTTGTCATTTCTTTCTTGCCACCCCGCAAGTGTATGTGTTTACTAACAGCATTCTTTCTGCAATTTTTCATTTAGAGTATTGAATGAGCCAGGGTTTCCCATTATCCTCATTGTTATTTGTCTTAGCTGTTGAGAACCAGGTTGTCAGTGTGAGACATAAGATGGTTGGTGTTATTATTAGTGTCACTGGTATATATGTGGTTAGCTCCTTCTGGTTTGCTGATGGCTGTCTCTGGTTATGCAGCCAAGGGATAATCTTAATGCAGCTATCTCCTATCTGAATTATTTTTGATATACATATGGGCTGTAGCTTAACCATAATAACACTTGGCTTTTCTCCTCTGATCTTTATTATGACCACGGTTTGATGAGAAATGATAACTTTGTTGTTAAGCTTGTGAAATCACTCAAGTCTAGCAATTGTCACAATGGGTTAAGGCTAGGAGCTGTAGCTCCTGTTGCACAGGGTTTGTTTCTCTTAACCCTCATTTGCCTTCTATGTGGCCTTGAGCAAGTCACATAACCAGACAGTGCTTGGAGGCGACTAAGAATTTGTACTAGTCTACCTAACAGACCCCTGGACTACAAACCTAGCAGTTACCTTTGGGATTAAATGGGACAGTAAGTGGATACCACCATTTCCAAATTACTGGTCCAGCTTACTAAACTGAATTTGTATTGGATGTTACAGGATATTTCTGTCACATTAATGTAATTGGAAGCAACTTAACCTTCTGTTCCTTGCTAAAACGAATGCTATCACAATGAGGTGCTCACATTTTTTTAATGTACTCATCCTGTCTGTGTTCTATGTATGGTGGAGTTGCTAAAGAGAGTGCTAAGACCGGTGGCTATTTATGGGAAGAGAAAGCCAAGGCTATCCCTGAGACTGCATCCTACATTAATCATCATGCATGAAGGACTTAACTTGCCAGACTTTAGTAGATATGCACCTGTGGTATCTTTTGTGCAGGTGGCACAAGCTTCTGCCCTTCCTTATGCTATTTGGCTTGAACCAGTGATGATCTTAATGAATCAAATCTAAACAAGCATGCGTTGGATTGGTAGCTGAGGGTGGCAACTCGGGAAAGGCCTGGAAGAAAGGTTATTTTTTCACAGAGAGCAACTCTTGGTTTATTTTACAGAATATGATGTTTTAGGCAGGTCACATTTGATGGTTCTTTATTTCTAGAGAGAAGGAAATTTGGGGGTGGTGGGGTTGGATTTCTTTAAGGATTCTTTGTATAATTTCCACATGTATAATGATTGCATAACTAAGTGTTAGGTAGTGGCACTTAAATTTTGGCAATATTTTCAACCCAGAGCAGTGTACACTAACATTCACAATAGAATCTCAGAAACACTTGGAACTCTTCCACCATTTTTCAACAATTTTAGTTATATTCTGAAACCCCTGTGGAATATGATCACATTGGTATATCAATATTTACAGGATGCAGATGCCCTACATTTAATGAGTCATAGGGTCATATGCAGTAACATGTTCAAGTTTCATTTTGATAATCATGACTGGAATGTGCTTATAGGGAGCTGGACAGAATGCATTTTCTTTCTAATGCTTGCGTTTATGAGGTATAAACTTGTGCTTATGGGGCTGCAGGCCCATATGACTTTTAAGACAAGAGAGGTTTGTAGCAATGCCAGGTGTTGGCATTGTTGACAACTAGTGTCAATCTGTATGTTAGTTTGCCTTACATAACCAGTTGAGCCTTATGAGAAAATGTGTCTGGAATTTAGGTTATTTCATTTTCTTTGTGTCTAGAGAATTGTATATGGATTAGAATTGTGAGAATTGTATATGGATTAGAATTGTGAGAATTGTATATGGATTAGAATTGTGAGATTTAATGGTTAGTACTCATATAAAGGAATTACTATGTATGAATATAAAGTATGGTGCACTTTGACAAATACATTTCATAGGCAGGTTAAAGATTTTTGGAGTATAATTCTTTAAACTTTAAAGATATTTAATTATCATTAAATGCACACACGCATTAAATCTGCTGGCTGGTTATCAGTTGAAGCTTCTGTTTTTCTACTGAACTCTCATTAAGCCAATAAAAATGACATAGATTATGAAAAAAAAAGTAAATCAAAATCTATTTTCTGAGTAAAAATGGTCTGCCACTAATCAGTGTTTGTGATTATGAGTTCATAAGACATTTTCAAGGTGTTACTTTTGAGTAACTTGTATATATTGGCCTTCTGTGCCATACACAACTCATTTATACCTAGGTCATAACTACTTTTATAACTACTTAAAACTCAAAACTTCGTCTGCCACTTCTCTGGACAAACAGCAAAGCAACACTACTGTAACAAATATTATACTTTACAAACAGTACAATCATTTCCATAATTCATTTGTATATATATTTTTTCTTTTGGTGTTTATTTTCACTTTAGTTGTTTGATCCCCCACCGTCTTTTGTTATAAGGGACAAAGACTTCAAACTCAGAGCTATTATGAATATCAAAACAAATGCTTTTCTTAATGAACCTGTAGGCATTTGACCACAGAAACTCTGGAGTGACTAGGAATGTAGCACAGCACGTTTTACTTTCAGTAATTTTTTTCTGAAGTGTAAACTCAGTTTCCCATTTATTATAGGCTTTGTTTGACTTTATTCAAATTTTATAACTTCCTCATAGAAATGTTGAAAGCATGCTGCAAAATAAATATCACCCCAAAGATGGAAATACGAGAAGTAATAAACTGTAATTTGAATCTAGCTATGCTATTTGTCATGTTTGAACATTTCTTTATAGAATTGACAAAAGAATGCTACAAAATGAATTATATCCTGTCAAAAGAAATGTGACAACCTAAGATGTTAATCTCTCTGTTTCTTTGCACTGAATGCATACTTTAGTTTTTATTTATTTTAATCACTAGACAAAATAGTTCCTTGCTTAAGGGTGAAAAGGAGCATTGTTTGGTCATTTGACTTGTTTAGGGTCGTGCAGTTTGTGATGGGAATTCAGAGATTCAAATGAAGGATAACTGGGTGAAAATTGTCAGACAATCATGTATTATTATTAGCAGAAGGAGCTAGCTGTAAGGTGTAAAAGTCTGTTTCTCAGCTGTTGCACTTAACTCCCTGCTGCTATACCCTCTTACATCTTTGCCTCTAAGTTCTACTCATGCCATAACATTTTTAATAAAAGCCTTGTTTCTACTTTTCTCAGCCACTCTGGAAATTAATTCCACTTGTATAGTGCTCTCTCTCTGAAGTAATACATCCTTATGTCCAAGTGTATTTACTCTGTTAGTTGGAGGTCATGTTGTCTCCTTGTTTTAACATGTTTCCCAGTTCCAGCCCTTCATCTCCTCTGCAAGTATTTTATGAATAGAACATTTTTCCCAGTTCCAGCCCTTCATCTCCTCTGCAAGTATGTTATGGATGGAGATCATCTCCTGACTTTTGCTTCTAGTTACCAGAGGGTGACGTTCCACATTGCTGAGCTTTGCATCAGGTCATCCCCCTATAACCTCTCCCCTTCCCTTCCTTGATGCCTTTAAACTATGTTCATGTAGTATTTGGGTGCTTCCATGAATAGTCTCAGAAATGGAATGAACAGTATAGTATACCATACAAGGAATGCACAAAAAAGTTAAAAAAGGCATTTAAGAGATACTATATTATCATTGTCAATGAGCCCACCAAAATAAAATGTTAGAATGTAAGCTGCCACCCTTCTGAACATAGTGTTAGCCTTCCAGATATCTCATGAGTCCCATTACACCTTTAGTGCCTCCAAATTCAGTTTCACCTTTAAATAGGTTCAGTCGGTTTTCACTTTCTTCCATTATATATGATATACATAGACCTGATGAACATCGTTCCAGAAGTAATCCCAGTAGACCATCACTGACTGACTGCCTTTTTTTCTGTCACTGATCATGTTACCACTGACCCCATCTATGTCCAGAATAGGTAACTTATAGGCCATCATTGCTTTTGTCTTCTTAGTATGGATGTAACAATGCAGCTGTAATTCATTCTTACTGCTATTATTAACTACTAGCATGGTATGCATGTTGAAAACTTAATTAAACAAAACATAACGTACCCTTAACACTTGCACATTTTTTCATTATGCAGCAAGTAGAAACATACAGTTGTATCTTAAAGTATACTCAATACGTTTTATATTATGTTTAGTTTTCATATTTTTTTATTAAGTTGTTAATTGGGTAAATTCATTAGGAACATTTTTATCAGAGATGACCCAGCCATTTCAACTATCTGTTTAAGTGATTTGCTCATAATCACACAGCAGGCAGATGGAAACTGAAGGCATTGATCACTGGGCTACAGGCTAAAGCTTGTTAGCAGATAATGGCCTTCATATTCTCAACTAAACTAGACTAATGTGGCACCTTGTAAGGGTGGCTATCATACTGCATGCCCCTATATCTTTCTGCTGACATTTAATAAAAGGAGGATTAAGAGGAGTGCTAGCCACCTTTATAAGAAGAATTACATTAAATACAAGTGTACAAAGAAAAATGGGCATTTTATACGAAAACTGTACCTGCAAGACGTACCATGACTTCAGGGAAAATTAATGTCACTGAATGGGCACTGAAAGTTGCACATGCCCTCTATGCCATCTATAACTATTTGCACAGCAATTTACACATTCTGGGTCCAGTCCCAGTTCTGTACACAAACATCCCCTGTATGGTAGGGTCTGTAAGTCTTCCTAAATTTGATATTGACAGCATGTACGGTGCACTTCCATCCATCTCTGTCTAGTTAATCAGTCGTATAGCTGATTCAGACTGGTCTGACTGGCTGTTCTGGTTTTAAACAACGCTGCTTTGTTTTCACCAGATTTCACCTTCCAGTAATTTGAAAGACCATATTTTCAGGATATTTTCATGATCTTATATAAAACAGGGACCACCTTGACTGATCAGTATCAGCAGGTAAGAGCTCTTGTTGGCTTTTATTTACAGAGCTGCCTAAAGGCTGGTAATACTTTGCTAGGATTGGTCCACGGTGTGAAAAGGTTTAATGAGTGAGTTCCTCCCAGGCATCCTTTTGCAGCTCCAAAGAGGCACTCATCCAGGCCTTGTGCCTCATCTACCTTCAGTGCCATCTCCTGTTTGTCGTCTTCATCTTTATTTATTTCCTCATCTCATGTTCTAGCTTCATTACGACACCAATCTTCCTCCAGTATTTCTCACCATCTTTCTTTGCAAATAGCAATGAAAAGAAATTATTCATATTCTGGCATGATCTGTACATCATGCAGTCCTTGCCCTTGATGAGTAATTTGTTTTATCCCTTTCCCTGCGTTTTTCTCTTTCCCATCATGTGTATACAGTGACTTTTCCCTTTTTTACTTTACACTATGTTACATTTGCTTGATGGCAAAAGGAGGGAATAGGCCTATGTAGTCTATCTTTTTAAAGTGCCATAATTTTCTCCAGCCACTTCATCCCAATCTTCCCAATCAACCTTCTTCTAGCTTATTTTCAAATCAGATAACAGGTTGTCACCAAATACCAAATGGTGCCTTTAAATTACAGTTTTGTACACTTTATTTAGGAGCAGCTGCAGTTTTAAGACATTTTTAATGCAAGTGAGGAGTTAATGACAATTAATTAGCAGCTAATAAGGGGAGGAACATTGCAAATCATGAGACTACTAGACAGTGGAAAGAGATTGTCCACTTGCAGTTTAATAATCAGTGAGCGCATATCATTGGGTTGATGTTGAGTTTTTTATTTATTTATTATTTAAATTAGCAGTGATGATACTTATAGGAAGGTTGAGCCCAGGATTTGTTCACTCAGGTAGCCTTAGAATCTATTGGAGTCTGTCAGAGACCAGGAAGTCTTCTTTCCATATACATGCAGTAATGGCTAGTTTTTGGTTCCAGTACGACCCTGTTGGTGAGAAACATCCTACAAGTAAGCACTTATTGATGCAGACAAATTTCCTTTCCTGTCTTACTCAAAGTGCCATGTCTCAATGATAGAAAACTAAACATTTTCTCTGTTACCTAGGGGTGTATTTATTTTTCTATATAGCAAATGAAACTGAATGAGCAGTAAGAGAACATTACTGTATACACTGCTGGACTGTCATTACAGTCAGAATAAGAGAATCATCAGCATCAGCACAGGTAAGTTGTTTCAGTCCTTACTGGGAAGTTGTTTCAGTTCCCATTGATAAGAAAGGGAAAAGTAAAGAAAAATTCAGAAATTTGAATTCTACTTTTTATTAATTACAGGAAAGAGGTTAGTTGAAGCTGAGACTGTTACATGAGTATGATTGTGGACTGATGAGTCTATGTTATTGTTGGAGGTAGCCAGCATTTATAGGTTCATAGATGTTTGCTAGCCTTACGACCACAAAGGCCTTTTTAAGCCTAGCCATGCATCCCAAATCTCTAACTAGTTCTGATACCCTTGATAAGTGTAAGCATGTGTCTGGGAGATGAACTATGTACAGGTTCTCTGTGTTCAGTTCATTAGAGACACAGGTACCAAACCAGGGATGAATTTCCAGTTTCCCATCCAATTGTCCAAGTTGCACTTGAATTGGGTTAGGGAGGAACTCTGCTTCACATGGATGGGGAGCCTGTTCCATAGATAGGGTAGTCTCTGGGATACATACCTAAATCTCCAGCATAATTTACATTCATTTACATTTTTGTGGTAAATGATAAATTTAATTTAACAGAAACTCATTCTTTGTACAATAAATGTTAATTATATATAATATATGGGATCTAATTAGTCAGGATAGGTTGGCACAGACATTTTTTTCAGGTATTTTTCTTTATAATAATTAAGTGGTCATTTTAATGCCACTTTTCTGTTCTTTTTGAGAAATTAAGCTGTTGTTTAGATGCTAGTGTTAACACATTATCTATTGTATACAGCCTGGTTTTATAATCCTTAGCAGGACCAGTTAAAAAAAAAAAGCAAAAGAATAGCTTTTAAAATCAGAAAGCCTATTAAGATGCATGGAGTTCATATCAATACTAAAACAGGAAAAATGGCTTGGTCCTCTCACAGGGCTATTTTCATAGGTTGATATGTTCATAGGTAGGTACTAGGCTATTGGCCCTGGGGCCTATATAAGCCTAGCCAAAGAGGTTCCCTGGCTTTTGCCACCCAAGAAAATTATTTTCCTGTGCCCCTGTCAAGCAGTGCCACAGAAATGATCCCAGGGGTGAATTTTCTATTTCCCATCCAGTCGTCAAGTGTTTTCTTAAAGAGGGCCAATGAAGAGCTTTGCTTGACATGAATGGGCAGTTTGTTCCAGAGTATGGGAAGTCTCTGGAACAGGAATCTATCCCTCCAGCATGTTCTGTTTATTGTGGTAATAAGGTTTAAGTCCCTGGAGCGTGTGGTTCGGAGAGATTGTAATTTCTTTAAGTGTAGCATGTCCAGCAGCTCTGGGTTTGACGTAGCTTTGTATGTTAGGCAGAGATCGCCTCTGGGTAGGCGATATGTGACAGAATAGAGCTGGAATTTTTTGAGACAGTCTCCATATGGCATCTGTTTGAGGCTAGTAATCCTCTTAGTGAGGTATGTCTGTGGCCTTTCCAGTTGTTGTTGTAGGTGTCTTGTGAGATACATGCCAAACGGAGCATTGTACTCTATAATGGGTCTGATAAGGGATGAGTAGAGAGGAACAATGACCTCCCTTTTTCTAAGGGAGAACCTGTTTGTGATGAGGTGTGCCACGTAGAAGGATTTCCTGACTACTGTGGTGATGTGATTATCAAAGGAGAGACTACTGTCCACCTGTGTCCCGAGGTCTCTTATCACACTTTCAGTGTTTAGTGAGCTACCGCTTATGTGGTAGTTCATGGGTATTGAGTTTTTCCCAAAGGGGATGACAATTCACTTCTTGGCATTGAGCTTTAGGCCATGACTTTGACACCAAGCATCTGTCTCTGTGAGGCCCTTTAGTAGAAAGAGACTGGCAGCAAGCTTACAGTACCAGTCCATGGATGTCATACATCCTGTTGTTGAGCATGTTGGAAATGTCAATCAATAAGCAACTCACTGGGCTGCTGCATGGAGAAGCAAAGAGCCTTTCCTACTGACCCAGCCTGCCTCAGGTGACTAAGGCTGAAAGAGAAGGAAGGTAACTGTGGTAGTGTAGAGGAGCAAGTGGAGGAATTTGATAGGTATGCACATACATCCTAGCATACACACACACATATATATATATGTGTGTGTGTGTGTGTGTGTGTGTGTGTGTGTGTACATATATATATATATATATATATGTACACACACACACACACACACACACACACACACACACACACACACACAGACACACACACACACACACACACACACACACACACACACACACACACACACACATATATATATATATATATATATATATGTGTGTGTGTGTGTGTGTGTGTGTGTGTGTGTGTGTGTACATATATATATATATATACATAGACAAACACACACACACACACACACACACACACACACACACACACACACATATATATATATATATATATATATATATATATATATATATATATATAGGAACACTTTATAATCCCAAAATTCTGAAATATCGAATTTCAGAATCTCAAGATTATAAAGCCGAAATCTCAAAACTCTGAAACCCCAGACGTGCGAATTTCAAAATCCCGAAGTCCGGAGATGTTGAATAAGCGCTTCTGGTGTTGCATTGTGTGAATGGATAGCTGGAAGTTCAGGTAAGTATTTATGTTTAAGGGTTTTGGTTAGGGGCTTTAGTGTGTGTCAGTGTGTTTTGTTACTGTGATGTGTGTGCGAGGGGAATGTAGCTTGTATGGTGGTGTTTTCATGTGTTTGTCTGTGTAGTGCAACCTTGGAGTTAGTATATTTAAGTAGGGTGTGTGTGGGGGTGCAATCCCCCACATGGGGGGTACAGAGGGCTTGCCCCCCTGCTTGTATGTAGTGTAGGTTTGTGTGTTTGTGTGTGGGGGTGAGGTGTGTATATGTGTATGTGTGTGGTGTATGGTTAGTGCAGGAGTCGCAATTTTGAAATTCACTCAGCCAGCAACCCCCTCACACTCCTTTCCACTACCCAACATGTCTTCAAAACCACAGAAGCTTGGTTTCTCAGTAAAAAACTTGTTACTGAATGCAAAAAAGACCAAACTACTAATCTTCAAAGCAAATAAATCCAACTTAGACACGGATTCTTTTAGTATTACGTCTAGTGATGGTACCATTATCTCCCCAGACTCCCACACAAAACTACCGGGTGTTACAATCGACAACAAACTGAAGTTTGACCTGCACATAAATCTAACCATCAAAAATATACACAGAAAACTAGGCAGTCTGTACAAAAATAAAACATACCTAAATCAACAGACTAAAATTACCATGGCTCAAAGTCTGCTACTATCCACACTTCTATATGCTGCCCTGGTCTTCACTAACTTATCCAAAACAGAAATTACAAAACTAGACACATGTTACATTCAAATTACCAGATTTGCCACAAATGCTCCCTACCGTTCCCATCATTGCCACTCACTATACCAAGTAAAATGGCTTGAACTTCAAAATCTCATTACATTCCACCAACTAGTTTTCGCTAAGAAACTCGAATTATATCCAGACAAAATACCAATGCTATCTTATTTACTTAAAATACATGAAAACCCAAGACAACTACTCTTTAGTGACAGGACATTAATCAAAATCACCAGATCCAACAACTCAGCAGGAGACTCCATATTTCCTAACTACATAGGCAGAATCTGGAACTCACTGCCCCCTGATATTACCTCAGCAAATTCTGTCATTAAGTTTAAACAAGTACTAAAGGAACACCTACTTACCAATAGGCAATACCCATGCCTTCCCCCAGGTTGACCCTCCACACCTGCTTTTCTCCCAGGACTTTCTCTATCAACTCCCAAATACTAATTTACTGAAGATACTAATACTCTTAATACGCAAACCTCATCTACTAGCATTTCTTTTATAATCTTGCAAACTCTATGGGAAAATTATCCATACTCTCAGAAATTCAAGTAGAAATTACTAATCTTACAAGTAACATGTACTGCTACTACTATTTAACGCTGCAATATTTTTCTTTTTTTGCCTAAGTACCTCTATAATGTGCAGCCAAAACATTTTTTTCTCTCTCTTTGTACTTCTAAAATGTTATGAATTGTACTTTGTCTTTGTATATGTGAAATAACTCTGTATGTTGTTTACTTGCCTTTGTATGACTTTGTATATTTAAAACTCTGGAGCTTTTCTCCTCGGGTTTCCGCTGAAAATGGACATTTATCCAGTTGGATCCTCCCGGTAAACAAATGTAAAATAAATAAATAAATAAAATGTGGGTTTCTTCCGGGTAATCCGTTTTCCCCCAACATTTCCAAAAACATGCGTCTGGACTGTTTCTCCCCAGACCTCTGCTGAAAATAGGCTCTGTCCTAGTTGGACTTTCCTGGTCAACAGATGTTACATAAACAAATTAATAAATAAAATAAATAAATAAAAGAAAACCCCACAGAAGATGGACTGCCCCAGACACAGCCTATGATTAAAGAAGGACAGTAGTTCACAATAGAAGAAGTAAGGACAGCACTAAGGAAACTGAAGTCGGGGAAAGCAGCAGGCTCAGATGAGCTCACAGTAAGTATGATCAAGATGTTTAGTGAGAATGGGGGTAAATGTTTCCTGAGGGCACTTAACGCAGCATGGAGGGAAAGGTGTCGTCCAGATTACTGGAGAATAAGTATATTAGTGCAAGTGTACAAAACTAAAGACGGCATCTACAACTGTGGGCAGTACAGAGGTATCAAACCCCTATCTCAATGCATGAAATTTCTGGAGAGGGTGACTGATAAATGAATACATAAAGCTGTAGAAATTAAGAAGGGAGATGGGCAGTTCAAATTTGGATGCAGTACAACTGACCTAATGTTTGCAGTGAGACAGATGTAGACAAGCTAGAGATGAGGAAAGTGTCCAACTGGGCATTCCTATGATTGAATAAAGCATGTGACAGGTCCCAAGAAAGCTGACTTGGGCAGTCCTGCTATGGTTTGATATCCTAGAAACATTGTTAGAATTAGTGCAGACTATGTACAAGGATCCAATGACTCAAGTATGAGCAGTGCTCAGCTCACTGAAAGGTTTCCAGTGGGAGTGGGTGTGTATCAGGCTTCATCTCCGATTCCACTGCTGCTCATTACAGTATCAAAGTAGCTGTATGCAGATAATCTTGTACTGCAGGCAGACTCTGAGCAAGAACTTCAGCAAAGGATGGGGGATGGAATGCAAAGCTGAAGGCACATGGGATGAAATGGAGTACAGATAAGACAGTTGTAATGGCAGCAAATTAAGGAAATCAAAGCAATTTGAGACTTGAGATAGAAAGGAAAATGGTGGAAAAGGTTAACAGCTTCAATTATCTGTGAGGGGTGGTTGAGGAGAAGAGAGGAGGTCAACGCTACGACCAGAAGTGCTACAATCAACTGGTACAGACTGTCAGAGGTAGTGTATGACAGAAGAATGCCAAAGAAACAGAAAAGTAAGGTGTACAAAGCAGTGGTCGGACTTGTACTACTGTATGGTACAGAAACTTGTGCAGTAAAGGCGGAGCAGGTGAGGAAGCTAGAGGTGATGAAGATGATGTGCCTGAGACAGGTGGTGGATTGCACACTGTGGGGCAGAAACAGCACTGTGGGCATTAGAACATAAGCTAAAGTATTTCCAATTGCAGAGAAGGTGAAAGAGAACAGATTATGGTGGTATGGACACATATGTACAGAAAAACAGAAGAGAATCTGGTGAAAAAAATTGGGACAGGCAAGAGGAAACAAGGGCATCCCATAAAGTGATAAGTGGATGCTGAGAGAGTAGACCTGAGACAGTCAGGTATGACTGTTGAAGAAGGTAGGAGAGTGGCATTGAAGTGAGAGAGGTAGTGAAAGTTGACACAACACCCTGATTCAAAGTAGACAACTGAAAAAAGGGGTGATAATAATGATGATGATGACTTTCTCTGACTGTGTCTCTGAGCTGATCCATTTTCCTTTCTCATTTTTTTCTTGATCCTAAATGTCACCCTAGCATCACTTTTAATTTGCATCAGCATCTACTTTCTTTTGGCCTTACATGTCATAATTATCCCTTGTGTCATTCCATTCCAGACTAGCCCCTTGTTTACTTCCCAAAATTTATTTACCCTTGTAACTCCATTTCCATTCTTAAACCACTCCCATGTTGTCTCTGCTGTGTCTTTATACCCTAACACTCACACAATCCTAGGCCTTTGTTCAAGTAACTCAACTATTATTTCCTCTTCAACTTTAAACTATATTATAATATAATTACTAGTTATAGGGTCATACTAAATCAATCAGATTTTAAACATTGTACACCTTTACCCACCAGTGTTACCATTTTATACCTATTCTTCTGTGTATAACACTAAATCTCATATGTTTACATTCATGATGCCTTCTTACATAGATTCATAGGTTCATAGGTGTGTACTTGGCTTACGACCCTGGAGTCTATATAAGCCTAGCCCAAGAAGATTCCCTGGCATCATGCTACCCAAAGTTAGTTCCCAGTGCCCCTGTCAAACAAGGCCACTGAAGTGATCCCTGCAGTGAACTTCCTATTGCCCATCCACTCATCACGATTTCTCTTAAAGAGGGCCAGTGAAGTGCTCTGCTTGATGTGAATGGGAAGTTTGTTCCAGAGTATGGGAAGTCTCTGGGTTAGGAACCGGTCCCTCCAGCATGTTCTGTTTATTGTGGTATTGAGGTTTAGGTCCCCAGAACATGTGACATGGAGGGATTGGGATTTCTTTAGGTGTAGCATATCTAGCAGCTCTGGGTCAGACATGGCTTTGTAGGTCAAGCAGAGATCGCTGCTAAGGTGATAAGTGACAGAGTATAGCTGGAGTTTTTTGAGTCTGTCTGAATTTTACCCAAAGGGAATGACAATGCACTTTTTGGCATTGAGCTTAAGGCCATGGTTCTGGCACCAGTCATTGGTGTAAGTGAGGCCTTTTTCTGGAATGTCTACATCAGTTGGAGAATCGATAATGGCTCCCAGTTTGCAATCATCTGCAAAATTGGTCAGCCAGAGTCCCTTTGTGTTGGCTTGAACTTCAGAGAAGTAGATGCCAAACAGGAGAGGACCTAGGAGCAATCCCTGTAGGATACCACTTGTAATTGGTCAGTAGTCAGATTTGGAGTCCACTACTTTCACAGTGTGAGTTCTATCAGTGAGCTAGTTGGCAACCCATCTTATGACATAGGGGTTTATGCCTAGTTTAGTGAGTCTGTCTATGATTCCTGAGTGAGTGATGGTGTTGAAGGCCTTGGCAAGACCTAGGTAGGCTGTGTGAAATACCTTTCCCTCATCCACAGCTCTGATGACAAACTCAAAGAAGTTTGTCAATTTGAGCAGGCATGATCTACCTTTCACAAACCTAAACTGCATGGGGTCCAGAGTTTAGAGATTCCCTTTGTCCTTATTTATAAGGTCCATGATGATGCGCTCCATAGCCTTACATATCAGACTCATCAGGCTAATGAGCCGGTAGTTCCCAAGGTCTGTAGTCGCTCCCCCTTTGTGGAGTGGGATGACCATAGCAGTGTGCCATTCGCTGGGAACAAATCCAGAAATGAGGATGTGATTGAATAGGGTACTCAGGTGTGGTGCCCGTTCACTTTGTAATTCATGTAGAACACAGACAGGGATATTATCAGGTCCTATGGAAGCTGTATTCTTGGCTTTGGACAGTATGGTTTTTACCTGTGTAGCCATGATAATAGGGACTTGGCATTCCTCAGGTATTCTGATAGGCCTTTTAGGGGGTGAGAGGGGAGTAAAGTTCGCACTGAATCTGTCTGCCAGTATATTGGCAATATCAGTTGGCTTGGTATATGTGTTCCCATTGTGCTGTAGTTAAGTGCAGATCTGAGTATTGCCATGTAGATTCTTGATATAACTATAGAAGGCCTTGTGGTTGTCTCTAGAATCTGCAGCAATTTTGTTTTTGTTGCTAGCTTTAGAGGATTTGATGATGGGTGTCAATTTTATGCTGAGGCTGACAAGGGAGTTTTTCCAGTCTTGGGACTTCACCCTTTTCTGCAACAGTTTTTTTCCTTCTGTTGTAGAGTTTGTTTATTCTCTATGAACAATTCCAAATTTAGTAAACCTGTAATTTCATTCTTTATACATGTCCTCAATACAGGCATGTTGCAATCTGTTTGTGGTAAACTGAAATTCTCTGTTACTACAGTTTCATTGCATATGTACTTCCCAACCCTCAGCTTCAATAACTCCCCTTCATCCTAGGCATAGTTTTTCTTTTTAGACAGAAATACTAAAATGGGTTTGTTTTACAGGTTTATGTTAGATGTTTACTGTTCTGTATAATTAAGCACAGGAAAGATGATCTATGTACATTTTTAGACATTATTAGTCATTAGTTATGGAATACTGCTAATAAAACTAAGTGCACATTTGCTGATACACTCAGTTTGGTCTGGTGTCATAGACCTGTAGTTAGGATGGCAATAGTGGAGACGTGATTTACTGCAGGCACTGTGTCTCATGAATCTTATTTCTACTGCTTTTTACTACAAGTACATTGCTTGTACATTCAGTCTCATCTGCTAACATGGAATTTTAGTTTAGATTGCAATGGTGCAGTATTGTGATTTACTGAAGAATTATTGCTATATTTATCTTTGTTTATCTAAAAGCTCTTTTGCAAAGTTTGTAATTATGTTCAGTATTGTCTGTTGAGTAGTCCTTACGGTACCCTGTGATACAACGTCTGCGGCTTTCCTCAACTTTTGTTTGATCAGTTTTGCTGCTTTTCCAGCCTCCTGTTGATGCAGTAGTTACGTTTGTCATTAATTACTGTGTTTTTCTGCCCACTCAACAAAACTCCAAATGGCTTGAAATTCTGTGCCATCTCTGACCCACCCCAGCAGTTTAGATTCACAGGAGTGAGACAACTGTGACTTGCTGCAAGCTCTCAGTTTCAAAGCTACATTAGCTTGAGTTTGTTGCGCTTTTTGATTCGTTCCCCTCTAGCTCATAATTCTTTATTCAAGATTTTCAGAAATGTTGTAACCTTGAACAGTGAAAAAAGAGAACATTGTACTGATTTTGGCATTCACCAGTTGTTGCAAACAACATTTTTCATCAAAAAAGGGAATAAAAAAACTGCCACTGGACTCATTTTATGGTGGGTTGTCTGGTCAAGAGCTTTTCTCCGTAAAAGCCTTGCCAAATCTAACAGAACTCAGTATTCTAATCTATAGCCAAAGGAATCTGTGTTGAATGCATCTAAGACACTTCTAAGAATTGTCTCATGTTGTCTAAATTTAACTTAATACTCAGACAGTATAATGCAGTATGTGAAAAATGTACATATATGGTGTCACTGGAGGCAAAAATATCTCTCACACACAACATAGACACCAGGATCATCAGCAATACACCACACAACACAACACAGCCCACCAAACCCTCTTAAAACACACAATCCATCATATGTTGACATCTTTGAGATCAATTTATCCAAATCATAAAGACAGAGCTACAAAATATAACACAGGCCTTAAGCACTCTCAGCAACACTCTCATTCTACAAAGCCCACCACCTCACATAGCAATAAGAATCTCTAGACCCATAGATGATAAATCTAGAAGGAAGGCATCTACCCAACCTAATATTCTAGACATAGATGAGGTTCATAGGTAGGTACTAGGCTATTGGTCCTAGGGCCTATATAAGCCTAGCCAAAAAGGTACCCTGGCTTTCGCCACCCAAGAAAATTATTGTCCTGTGCCCCTGTTAAGCAGAGCCACAGAAGTGATCCCTGGGGTGAATTTCCTATCTCCCATCCAATCATCAAAATTTTTCTTGAAGAGTGCTAATGAAGAACCTTTGTTTGATATAGATAGGTAGTTTATTTCAGAGTATGGGAAGTCTCTGGGACAGGAATCTATCCCTCCAGCATGTTCTGTTTATTGTGGTGACAAGGTTTAGGTCCCTAAAGTGTGTAGCTCAGAGGGATTGGGATTTCTTTAAGTGGAGCATGTCCAACAGCTCTGAGTTTGACATAGCTTTGTATGTTAGGCAGAGATCGCCTCTGAGTAGGCGATATGCGACAGAGTAAAGCTGGAGATATTTGAGACGATCTGCATAGGGCATCTGTTTGAGGCCAGTAATCCTCTTTGTGAGGTATTTCTGCGGCCTTTCCAGTTGTTGTAGATGCCTTATGAGGCACATACCAAAAGGGCTGTTGTACTCTATAATGGGTCTAATGAGTGATGAGTAGAGGGGAACAATGACCTCTATTTTCTGGATGAGAAACCTTTTGTGATGTGGTGTGCCACATAGAAGGATTTCCTGACCACTGTGGTGATGTGATTATCAAAGGAGAGACTACTGTCCACCTGTGTCCCTAGGTCTCTTATCACACTTTTGGTGTTAAGTAGACTACCACCTATGTAGTAGTTCATGGGTACAGAGTTTTTACCAAAGGGGATGACAATGCACTTTTTGGCATTGAGCTTCATGCCATGGCTTTGACACCAGGCATCTGTCTCAGTGAGGCTCTTTTGTAGGATGTCCACATCATTAGGAGTTTCGATTATGGCTCCTAGTTTGCAGTCATCTGCAAACTTCATTAGCCAAAGACCTTCTGTATTAGCCTGCACTTCAGAGAAGTAGATACCAAACAGGAGAGTACCCAGGACTGAACTCTGTGGTACTCCACTTGTCACTGGTCTGAAGTCGGATTTGGAGTCTGCTACTTTCACAGTGTGGGTTCTGTCCATGAGCCAGTTGGCAACCCATCTTGTGACATAGGGATTTATACCTAGTTTAGTGAGTTTATCTATAATTCCCGAGTGGAGGGGTGGCATCGAAAGCTATGGCAAGATCTAGATAGGCTGCGTGAACCACCTTACCCTCATCTATGGCTTTGGTGACTGCTTCAAAGAAGTCTATCAGATTTAGGAGACATGATCTGCCTTTTACAAACCTGAACTGGGTGGGGTCCAGAGGTTGGAGATTACCAATGTCTTTGTTTATGAGTTCCATGATGATATGTTCCATGGCCTTGCAGACCAGGCTCATCAAGCTAATGGGGCGGTAGTTTCTGGGGTCCGTTGTGGCTCCCCCTTTGTGGAGTGAGATAACCATTGAGGTGCACCATTCAGTGGGCACAAAGCCTGAGGTGAGGCTATGATTGAACATGGTACTTAGGTGGGGTGCCAGTTCATTCTACAGTTCATGTAGAACGCAGCCTGGGATGTTGTCAGGTCCCATGGATGCTGTGTTCTTGGCTTTGGAGAGTGTGTTTTTCACCTGTGCAGCCGTGATTACAGGAACTTTACATTCTTCTGGTATAGAGATGGGCCCTCTAGGGGGTGTGTGGGGGTAAAGTTAGCACTGAACCTATCTGCCATGATGTTGGCTATATCAGTTGGTTCTGTATATTTAGTGCCATTGTGCTGTAACTCAGAGAAGATATGAGTGTTGCCATTGAAATTATTGACATATCTATAGAATGCTTTGTGGTTGTCTTTAGAGTCAGTGGCAATTTTATTTTTGTAACTAGCTTTGGAGGATTTTATGAGGGATCTCAGCTTCTTACTGAGGCTGACCAGGGAGTTCCTCCAGTCATGGGATTTTACTCTTTTTTGCAACAGTTTCTTTCTTCTGTTGAGTTTGTTTATGGCAGGGGACCACCAGATTGGCTTCCTTTTTTGGAGGATAGCATCTTGGTTCTATTAGGGATAGCATGATCCATGCACTCGTGTAAATGCTTATAAAGTGCATTTGTGTAGGATTCAGCAGTCGTACCTCTATTGTCCATCTGCATGAGTGTCATGAAGTTTGCCACTTCTGTCTTAAAAAGTGTGACGTTGACTTTAGAGAAGTTTTTTTTACAGTGGTTTCCCTAATGGGGGGTGGAATGTGGATGTCTAGAGTGATTAGCTTGTGGTCGGATCTGACCAACGAGGAATTGACCACTGGTGTGGAACACCAGTCGCCCATGTTGGTAATGACCAGGTCTAGGATATTGCTGCCTCTGGTGGGGGTGTGAATAAGTTGATCCAAGGTGTTGGAATTAATAAATTCCAGAAAACGTTGAGCAAAAGTGTTGGTACATGAGTAGTTTTCCCAGTTAATGGTGGGGTAGTTGAAATCACCCATCATTAGGGTGCTGGATTGTACCCTAATATTTTCCAGTGTATCAAGAAATGAGGAGGGGGGAATCCTGGGGCATGGTGGGGGGTCTGTAGCAAGCTACAATTTGGATTGTGGTCTTCCCCAGAGTTAGTTGCACTTGGATAATCTCCGATGCATTATGCTGTGCAACTAGCCTGGAGGTATGGATATCCTTAATGAATATGGACATGCCTCCATCTTTAGTGCTTCGGTCTGTGTTAGGTGGCCGAAAGGTGTGGTATGAATTATAGCCTGGTAATGCAGGGGTGCTCTCTGGAACTTTGAACCAGGTCTCTGTCACTGCACAGATGTCGATGTTCTCCATCTTAAGGAGTGCCTTGAGTGAGTGCATGTTGAGGTTTAGACTTCTAGCATTGAGTAGCATTACCCTCAGATTTTGCTTGCTTGTACCTGTTACGGTGGTGAATTTGTCATTTGAACCTTGCCTAAAAAGGCACTATAGGGGTGGCAAGAGCCTTAGCCAGTATCCGGAATCCCAATGGCGACAGGTGCAGGCTATCTCTGGCAAAGCATCGTGGTCTGTCGATCATGTCATCCCAGGCAGACAAATACTAGATCCCCTTAGAATGACACCAGAAGCATAGCCAATTGTTGAAGTCAATCATTTTGTCCTTGCACTGTGGTATCATTCTGAGTGATGGCAGGATTAGGGCTAGGGTCATACCTGCCTGGGCTACATGATCGGAGCTCCTCCATGTCTCTTTTCATGTAGTCCAGGGAGGTACATCTCAGGTCATTCACACCAACAGTGAGCCCATACAGATGCACCTTTTACTAGACTGAGTAAGGAAAGAGTGATATTCAGTTGCTTGTTTGGTGCCAGGATCCATCAGGTCAAGCACCCACACAAGTCTTTGATTGACACATACCAGTATGAGCCTGTCATAGTACATGTGGGCGCTAATGACTTGAGACATATCTTCCTGGACTATATAGAAGAGAGATGTGATGGAACTCTTAGACTATGTGTTGCTGGCAACTTAGCATTGAGCAGCAGTCTAATTTCTCAAAAGAAGGATGCCATAATGTGAGCAAAAAATAATTGATTTCAATAACTGGCTTATCTTTTCTGTCATTTGAAGAGGGTACAGTATTTGTCAACCTTGAGTGAATATGATTGATAGACTATGCTGCTTCACAAGGGATGGTCTGCATCTGACCCCTCTAGGTTCCTGAATATTATCTAAGATATTGTCCATCCCTGTAGTGCCTTTTTAGGCAATGCTGTCTATATAAACCTACCAACATAATGAAAAGAGCAAATGAGAATAAGGAAGCCTTACTGATAAATGCTAGGAGTCTAAACAAAAAAACTCCGCTACCTACAAGTCTTTTCCAACCTAGATGGCATTGATGTCTGTGTAATGACTAAGACATGGTTTAAATCAATGGAGAGTACTGTGGCCATGCAAGGCTACAATGTCTTCCAACATTTAGATCAGCTCCTACACTTGTTGGGGAAAAAGGTGGTGGTGTGTCAGTCTTCATTTAGATGAAACAAGGCTGGGTGGACAGCATGATCCATTAATTCCCCTTCATGTGAAACTCACCATTAGTAAAGTCCAGTGCTACATTCTGTCTAGGAATAGAGCTAAATCTATATTCCAAAACAGCAATAACACATATTTACATGAACTGTAGTCATTCAGCATTAAACCCAGTGCCATTTTCCTGGGTGACTTTAACTACACATCTATAGACTGGGAGATACATATGATGCCCCAGCACTGGCCCAGTAATCAAGGAGCCTCAATTATGACCACTGGCAACAATGGGGAAAGTGCACACTGGGAGGATGATAAGTACACACACAGTAAAGTGCAATTTCCCTTAAGAGCACACAGAGATCACAGTCAGTCTGGGGCTGGTTTCCTCCTCTTTCTTCAGATCCTCAATAAGACACCCAACTGGAAGAGCTACAGACTTGAGATCTCAGCTGAGTGGCAAGCTAAGACCTCCAGGAGTCTATATTATGCTATTGAATACTAACAACATTGAACGTTATATGGTCAACACCATATGTTTGAAGTTGCAAGTATTCAAAAACGAAAGTGGAAATCTCCATAGAAAAGATTTCTGTTTACTGCACTGTAGTGCGATCTCGGAGTTGGTATATTTAAAGAGCAGGGGTGTGGGGGGCACAGCATTCAGGTAAGTTTTTCCTGTTTTTTAATTTGTTTTATTTAATTTTCGAATACTTGCAACTTCGAACATATGGTGTTGACCATATCACATTCGATGTTGTAAGTATTCAATAACATAATATAGACCTGACCTGCAGCACCCTCTCTGTCCAACCAGTGCCTTGTGTCCTTGTCCAAGTAGCTGACACACTTTGAGATTTGATTTGTACACAAACACACACCTGGGACGTACTGGTACAAGTTTATTAGCTATGCCCACTTCCACCCAGACTAGAAGGTAGTTCCGACTGCCACCAGCCACTACTTATCAACTACTTTAAGGCCCTTAACAAAGGGTGTCCAAGCTTACTGTGTAATGTTGCTATTAATCCAAATGGTACTTTTAAAGACCAAACCAGAAAACACAAAAAAACAGTCCTAGGATACAAATCCAAAAACCACTCTGGAACAATATATTAGCACTTTCATCCACTTTTAATTCTGTGAACTTCTTCAGAAAAAAAACATTTACAAATTACCCTACCCTAACTTCCTTTTATATCCTAATCTGTTGTCAAACAGGAAATGACCTCAAACAATTAACAATTGATTAAATAAACATTAGGTATGTCAGTCTGTATAAAAATGCACTTTTTTTAAATAAAATAGTTGTATAAAAACTTATTTAAACAATGTTATCTATTAACTAAAAAGCATTTTAAATTTATGGATTTGTTTAATCCAGGTGAATTGTCTGCACCTAAAAATAACTGCCACAGTGCTTCTTTGCATTCTAGTATGTTGTTAAGATCACCTTCAAAAGAAACCTTCTCTACCTTTTCCAAGACAAAAAATTTGAATCTTTTAAAATCTAGACACACTAATGCGTGTCTAGGCAATGAATTTGTTTTGTTTTTCTTTTTAATAGCCAGGTTATGTTCATATATCCTGCATTTTAAACTTCTTATGGTCTTTCCTATATAATAATTGTCACATGACATACAAATAGCAAAGTAAACAACATATTCACTGTTGCAATTGTAGTAGTCTTTAGCCCAAAATGTTTGGTTGGAATGACTTAAAGTTATAAAGGAAGTGTCACTGATGAACCTACATGGCTTGCAATTCCTGCAAGCATAAGTACCTTTCTTGTTACAACCTGTTCTTATACAAATATTAACCTTGTTGTTTCCTGATTCTAGCATTGACTTGATGTTAGTAACTCTTTTGTAAGTAAATCTAGGTCTCAGTCCAATTGTTGCCACTAACTCTTTGTTTCCAAGTATTATTTTCCAATTGTTCTCTATAATGTGTTTGATGTGCCACATTTCATTCACTATAGGTATAGGAAAAGCACTCATATATTTAGAAACACCAGTCTCCAATGTGTTTGATGTACTGTCAATAACTGGACCTACCATGGTGTCAGTTGAATACAAAATGGGTGAAGCCACCCCCCTTCTTAGTACCATTACTTCACTTTCTATCTTCTTTAGCCATTCCAAGGTATAACCTCAAGAAAGAAAAAGTGACCTCAAAAACAGAACTTCCTTTTTGAAAGTGTCATTGTCAGAAGTTAATCTAGTAAGCCTAATGATCTGTCCTTTTATTACTCTTTTTTTCATATGCTGTGGGTGTAAACTGTCCTTGTGCAAATATTGATTAGCAAATACTGGTTTCCTATATATACTACTCATAAACTTGTTTCTCTCCTTATCTATATACTCAAATGTAAATCTAAATAGTTAATAGATTCACCAAAACCACTGATTTTGAATTCCAAAAAATAAGTAGTAGAATTTAAGTCACTAACCAAGTCCACAAATTCCTCATAAGTACCAGTCCATAAAAAAAAAAAAAACAAATCATCAATGTATCTATAGTAGGTTTGTACTTTTTTATAACTGGGATGTTGATTTAAAAACTTCAGTTCCCAGTTAGTCATGACTAGGTTTGCAAATGCAGGTGCTACTCTTGCCCCCATGGCTACTCCAGAGATTTGTTTGTATAAAGACTTGTTGAATTTGAAAAAAATTGTTATTCAAAACCAAGTCCATCAAATAACAAATGGTATTCACTTTTCCACCACTGAAATCAGTGTGGTTAGTGAGATATTCTCTGAGATATTCAACACCCCTTTCTTGATCTTTTGAAGTATATAACGACTTGACATCCAAAGTGCCGAAGTAAATTTGTCTTTCAGTGATGTCAAGTTCTCTTAAAATTTCTAGTAAGTGCCATGAATCTCTTAGATAATGCTTAGATTTCTGGACAATAGGATTAAGAATATAATCTAACCGAATAGATATGTTTTCTGTTTTGGAATGTTTAGCTGAAATTATTGGCCTAAATGGGGGATTTTTTTGATCCATCTGTATTTTTGGGATACCAAAAAAGGATGCCATTTTTGGATGTTCAACCAATAAATAATTGTAATTTTTGTTATCAATTTCACCTTGGCTGAACATATCAAACAGTGTGACATCCACCTTTTTGTAACTTTGGTTAACTTCTCCTAAGTTGACCTTTTTGTATGTATCTAGATCTTCTAACATAACTTCTAAAGAACTTTCATAATCCTTTGTGTTCATAATGACAATTTTCCCACCTTTGTCTGCTTTCATAGTTCTAATGTCAAAGTTTTTGCTCAAGCTATGTAATGCGGTGTACTCTTCTTTGGTAAGATTCTCTTTGTAGTTACGGTGACTAATTTTTCTAAATTCTCTTTCACAAATACTTTGAAAGACCTGAAGGGTAGTTTGAAGGGGATGGTTAAAAGTGCTAGGTTTACTCGGCTTGTCATCTAAGGTTTTGTTAGTAGTAGTCTGTTTTAAAACATCCTGCATGATGTAACTTAAGTTTAACTTTCTCAAATACAGTCTAAAGTCTACTAACAGTTTTCCTATATTCATACATGAATGAGAAGCCTTTCTTTAAAACATTTTCTAATTCACAGGAAAAAGAAATGTTAGATAAATTAATAATGTCAAGGCAATAGTTTTGTACACCTTTTTGATTTACCATTTCTTCCTGTTTTTCCTTTCCCTTTCCCCTTCCCCTTGTACTGAGTGGAATTTTACCACTTCGAAGTCTGTTTGTTCTCTAATTTGCCCATGTGAAAAGGGCCTTTGTTGTGTGCTGTACCAGCAGTTTCCAATGAAACTGCCTGGGCATAACTGGCCCTATTGTCATTATTTATTCTGTTTTGGTCCAAATATGGACCTGCACTTTGTGTTGCTGTCATGTTGTTGTTGTCCATTTTCGAATTTGGCAAAATGTTATTACACATCACCTTTTCTTGACTATTCATATTACAGTCAACTACTTGTGCCAATGTTTTATTGTTTCCAGGACCACAGTTGTTTGTTCTTATTTTTTTCGATGTCCCTTCCTGAACAATGTAAGCCTGGTTAGATTTGTATGCCAAAATGTCTCTTTTGAGTTTAGATTGCTTTCTAGATATGATTGTAGCCATATGCCTGTTGGCCTTCGCCTCTACACCATTGTATAAAACAGTAAAATCTTTAAAGCAACCGTAATTCTTGATACGTTCATCCAAAAGTTTAATGTTCTCCTTTAATCTAGTGATCTCTTTCCCATAATGTACCACTAATATGCACATCATATTTAGACCTGTTTTGTTGTATAAATCTACAAGAATTCTACTCAGTTCGTCTCCAGGTGTTACACAGTTGGGAAACTTTGCAGTCCTCAAACCCTGCGGCACCACTTTATGAGCGATGTACTCCTCAAAGCATTGGATTTCTAAATCTAAAGTCACATGTTTGGAAACTTGTCTGTCCAACTCATATATAGCTTTTTTGCAATTTACAGTGTCCAAAAGGATGTTATCGTTGAAACAGTTACTTACATTGGTGTTTGTAGTTGTAATATCTACTGTAGTAAACAGATTACCATTCTGCTTACACACATAATTCCAAACATTCACTTCAGTGGAGCATGCTAGCTTGTTTGAACTAACATGTTCATTGGTACCAGTGTTGAATGTATCGTCGTTTGCATGGTGATGTAAGACCTGACAGCCCTCCTGTCTAACACCAGCAATATCATTCTTATTAAGCTGCAAACTGATGTGATGGTCTAAACTTTCTTTCACTATCTTAGCGATAGTATTGATTAGTTCATCTTTGTGGTTGAATGTCGATGAACCACTTGTGCCACTTTCAGGAACCGGGTAGGTGTACAGGTTCAATAAGGTATCTTGACTAGAAACTTCCAAGGCCATAGATAGTATCCAGGTGCTGGAAAAAGTTACAAAACTTGAAACAAACTTTTAAAGACCAAACCAGAAAACACAAAAAAAAACAGTCCTAGGATACAAATACAAAAACAACTCTGGAACAGTATATTAGCGCTTTCATCCACTTTTAATTCTGTGAACTTCTTTGTTTTAAAGAAAGGCTTCTCATTCATTCCTGCCTGTAGTATGAATATAGGAAAACTGTTAGTAGACTTTAGACTGTATTTGAGGAAGTTAAACTTAAGTTACATCATGCAGGATGTTTTAAAACAGACTACTACTAACAAAACCTTAGATGACAAGCCGAGTAAACCTAGCACTTTTAACCCTCCCCTTCAAACTACCCTTCAGGTCTTTCAAAGTATTTGTGAAAGAGAATTTAGAAAAATTAGTCACTGTGACTACAAAGAGAATCTTACCAAAGAAGGGTACAACGCATTACATAGCTTGAGCAAAAACTTTGACATTAGAACTTTGAAAGCAGACAAAGTTGGGAAAATTGTCATTATGAACACAAAGGATTATGAAAGTTCTTTAGAAGTGATGTTAGAAGATCTAGATACATACAAAAAGGTTAACTTAGGAGAAGTTAACCAAAGTTACAAAAAGGTGGATGTCACATTGTTTGATATGTTCAGCCAAGGTGAAATTGACAATGAAAATTACAATTATTTATTGGTTGAACATCCAAAAATGGCATCCTTCTTTGGTATCCCAAAAATACAGATGGACCAAAAAAATACCCCATTTAGGCCAATAACTTCAGCTAAACATTCCAAAACAGAAAACATATCTATTTGGTTAGATTATATTCTTAATCCTATTGTCCAGAAATCTAAACATTATCTAAGAGATTCATGGCACTTACTAGAAATTTTAAGAGAACTTGACATCACTGAAAGACAAATTTACTTTGGCACTTTGGATGTCAAGTCGTTATATACTTCAATAGATCAAGAAAGGGGTGTTGAATATCTCAGAGAATATCTCACTAACCACACTGATTTCAGTGGTGGAAAAGTGAATACCATTTGTTGTTTAATGGACTTGGTTTTGAATAACAATTTTTTTTCAAATTCAACAAGTCTTTATACAAACAAATCTCTGGAGTAGTCATGGGGGCAAGAATAGCACCTGCATTTGCAAACCTAGTCATGGCTAACTGGGAACTGTAGTTTTAAATCAACATCCCTGTTATAAAAAAGTACAGACCTACTATAGATACATTGATGATTTTTTTTTTATGGACTGGTACTTATGAGGAATTTGTGGACTTGGTTAGTGACTTAAATTCTACTACTGATTTTTTGGAATTCAAAATCAGTGGTTTTGGTGAATCTATTAACTATTTAGATTTACATTTGAGTATAGATAAGGAGATAAGGAAAGAAACAAGTTTATAAGTAGTATCTATAGGAAATCAGTATTCGCTAATCAATATTTACACAAGGACAGTTTACACCCACAGCATATGAAAAAAGGAGTCATAAAAGGACAGATCAATAGGCTTAGTAGATTAACTTCTGACAATGACACTTTCAAAAAGGAAGTTCTGTTTTTGAGGTCACTTTTTCTTTCTAGAGGTTATACATTGGAATGGCTAAAGAAGATAGAAAGTGAAGTAATGGTACTAAGAAGGGGGGGGTGGCTTCACCCATTTTGTATTCAACTGATACCATGGTAGGTCCAGTTATTGACAGTACATCAAACACATTGGAGACTGGTGTTTCTAAATATACGAGTGCTTTTCCTATACCTATAGTGAATGAAATGTGGCACATCAAACACATTATAGAGAACAATTGGAAAATAATACTTGGAAACAAAGAGTTAGTGGCGACAATTGGACTGAGACCTAGATTTACTTACAAAAGAGTTACTAACATCAAGTCAATGCTAGAATCAGGAAACAACAAGGTTAATATTTGTACAAGAACAGGTTGTAACAAGAAAGGTACTTATGCTTGCAGGAATTGCAAGCAATGTAGGTTCATCAGTGACACTTCCTTTATAACTTTAAGTCATTCCAAGCAAACTTTTTGGGCTAAAGACTACTACAATTGCAATAGTGAATATGTTGTTTACATTGCTATTTGTATGTCATGTGACAATTATTATATAGGAAAGACCATAAGAAGTTTGAAACGCAGGATATATGAACATAACCTGGCTATTAAAAAGAAAGACAAAACAAATTCATTGGCTAGACACACATTAGTGTGTCTAGATTTTAAAAGATTCAAATTTTGTCTTGGAAAAGGTAGAGAAGGTTTCTTTTGAAGGTGATCTTAACAACATACTAGAATGCAAAGAAGCACTGTGGCAGTTATTTTTAGGTGCAGACAGTGCACCTGGATTAAATGAATCCATAAATTTAAAATGCTTTTTGGTTAATAGATAACATTGTTTGAATAAGTTTTTATACAACTATTTTATTTAAAGAAAGTGTATTTTTATACAGACTGTCACGCCTAATGTTTATTTAATTAATTGTTAATTGTTTGAAGTCATTTCCTGTTTGACAACAGATTAGGATACAAAAGGAAGTTAGGGTAGGGTCATTTGTAAATATTTTTTTCTGATGAAGTTTACAGAATTAAAAGTGGATGAAAGCACTAATATACTGTTCCAGAGAGGTTTTTGGATTTGTATCCTAGGACTGTTTTTTTTTGTGTTTTCTAATCCAAATGGTAGTTTGACCAAGCCAGGCTATTAGGTGTGGCCTGTACAGTGTCACCAAATAGATATGCAAGTGCTCTATGAGCTTACATATCTCTAAACAGACCAGCCACAACTGAAAGGTTTAAATATATTTAATGATAAATAAAAAAAAGAACAAGATAATACTAAATACGTATTCACAGTGACTTCATAGTTCAAAATCACAGGAAAATATTTTAAACAGCATTGCATGACAGTCTCAAATAAATAAATAAAGAAACATTTAAGATATACTTTACTACATTCCTATATGAATCTAAAATAGTTAGTATGCCTTAAAATTTACTTACAGCAAAGCAAGTGCAGAAAGTGACGAGTGGATTTGTCCAGCTGATGTTGTTAGGTCAAAGACAAAATACAAAATGCACAGTCTCTCTTTGACAGAGTTCTTAAATTAATATCAAATATTACTACTGCTGGGTTAGCTTGGATGACATCGCTTTTATCACCTGACTTAAGTTCCCAAGCTAAACCTCAGTTGTCAGAATCTACCAGCATTTATCATCTCTCTGTGAAAAATACATAGCCCTCAGATCTTTTAGTAAATGGTGGAAGCTGTAAAATAATTTACATTTCTCTACACCTAGACAATACAAAAAGCTGCTAGTTCTAGACGTTATGCCTCTTGTTGCACTGAAACTGAGAGATAACATCTCTTTTATTACGTGGTTATAAAACAATTTATTTTCAACTATTTTCTCTGAATTTTTTTCAAGTTAACTTCCTGTGTTTTAGTTTCCATTAAACATATACATTTAAACAGTCACAATAGTGCAGGTACATTCCTGTTCTATTTCAATAGGGATAGGGCATAATGTGGTTACATTTTAACTCAGTACTTTACATACACTTCTGTATAGATCATTTCAATATTCACAAATTACATGGATTTATTTACAAAATTCCAGATAGCTGGGCTGGCAGTGTGACATTTTTATATAAGTCATATTAATATTCACAAATGGCATATAATTATTTACAAAATTCCAGATAGCTGGGTTGGCATTATCTCCTTCTATTACATTTCTATATAAGTCATATTAATATTCACAAATGGCATATAATTATTTACAAAATTCCAGATAGCTGGGCTGACAGTATCTCCTTCTGTTACATTTCTATACAAGTCATATTAATATTCACAAATGACATATAATTATTTGCAAAATTCCAGCTAGCTGGGCTGGCAGTATTTCCCTTTGTCACAGCATACATCATCACTGGTGTGGAGGCACAAAGATTACTGGACTTAGTCACTATAAATACTATGGAACAACTAGTCAGAGTACCTACTAGGGGAGTCAGCATCTTGGATCTCATCCTAGCTAATATAGTGGAATCCTGCTCCATCCTTTGCATATCATTACCTTGTTTAATCAGACTGTAACGCTGTTTCTTTCAAAATAAAAATTGAAACCTGAAACCCCAGCTGTCCCTGGTATGTTAAGAAATTTCTCCAAGACAAATTTCCTACTTCTAAGTGACATCCTGGCAAGGTTCAAAGGCCAACATACCCAGAAACTTCCAATAAGTATGAGGAAATATACACTTTCTCTATTAAACAACATGCCAGTAACTGCATATAAGCAGCTTTAGCCTGTAGGATCAAGTGCAAGACAAAACTCCAAAACAAACTTTGATAAAAATAAGCTCTACAACAAAGGAAACAGAATTATGATGACACATAAGATTAACACCTAGCATACTACAACCACCATCTGAAGCTGAAGATATAGCCAACCTGCTGGCTGATAAACTCCAAATTCATTCCTTCTTTACTCACAAGCTCTCACAAGAAATATCAGACACTGATTCACCCTCATCTATTAGACAGGACCAGGTCCTGAAAGTGATATCTAAGGCTAAAAATAATATATCACTGGGTCCCATGATGCATTTTGAATACAATGAAGCATGATCTATCTATGCCCCTAACAACATTGTTAAAGCTCGGCCTCAACACAGGCTCTGTGCTGAGAGAGTGGAAAATAGTGACAACCTTGCAAAACGAGGGGTCTCCACTGACCTAGGTAATTACCCACTCATAAGTCTGAGCACCATCATATGTAAAGCCACGGAAAGACATATCATTGAATTAATCAATAAAGACAATGGGAACTTCAAAACACTGGACCCATACCAATTTGGCTTTGTCAAAGGCAGGTTATGTTTACTCAGCCTGGTGGACTACTTTGAAAATGTCTCCAAAACAATGGACGGAAGTAAAATGGTACAGACTTCCTATCTAAATCTGGCTGAAGCTTTTGACAAAATCCTGTTGTGGGGAAAAACACCAAACTAGGAATAAACCATTGTGATACCCATTGGGTTGCCAAATGGCTCACAAATAGGAAACAGGAAATTGAGGTAGGGGATGCTACCACCACAAAAAGGACAGTCACCAGTCAAGTCCCACAGGGTACTGTGCTGGGACTTCTCCTGTTTGGCATCTACTTCTCAGTAATATGTAAACTGCTCAGTCCCTGGCTGACCAAGTTTGCAGATGATTGTAAGTTAAGAACAGTTATTGAATCTCCAAATGGCTCAGCCATCCTGCCTCAAACAAATAAGTGGTGCCAGAGTCATGGACTAAAACTAAATGCTAAAAAGTGCATTATTGTATCCTACAGAAAATCAACTACCCCAGGAAATTACCACATTGATAATATACCCCTAAGAGTTGATCCATTAGGTCACAGCTTAGGAACATATGTGGACACTAAACTATCATTTGACCTATATGTCCACATGTGGTAAAATAAAAAAAAAAAAACTTCTATAGTTCACATTTTATAAGCAGAGTGATAGCTTCTACATCCAAATATGTCATTGTCCCTCTCTTCTCAACAATCATCAGGTCAGTCAATATAATGAATCTTGAATCTTTTTATCTACACATGCAACAATGTGGACACCCTCAGAGGTTCCTCATAAAAGGAATATGGAGCCTAAATCACTTGTCCTACAAAGGAAACCTTAAAGCACTTTCTCTTACCAGTTTCTGAGATGGACCTGTGCCTAGCATATAAGGCATTCTCTGATGTAATACTTATGGGCCTACAGTAGTCATATGGTACTAGAAATACTCAATACAGGGGCCTGAAACATTTCTGCAACATAAACAGAACAGTATGGAGGGAAAGGTACATTTTTCAGAGGATACCACTTGTCTGGATTAGATTTCCCCACCACATAAAAAAAGCTCATCCCTGTCCCTATTCAGTTGCAGTTTAGATCTATGGATGACCAATAGGTGATTTATATCAGGGCTGTCCCCTGCACCAGTAACAGTCAGGGGTAGCACCTAAAGTTCTCTTTCTTCAGTATGGTCCCCTATAAATTCTCTATGGCATGACCCAAGTAATATTCGCTACCTTTTGAGTAGTATATAAATGTAGATCTGGGAAAGTGGTCCACAAGGGCAAATAACCTAGTATTCAGTGATAAACCTATGGACATTAGTAAGCACTACTGTACTGCATACAGCTGGGACACAGAAAAGTTTTCATGATACTAGAAGAACTTGAGTTGCCATTATTAGGGGAACATAAGTTTACTGGGTGTAAACAAGCCATTTATATACATCAGAAATAGAGAATCCATGTCTAGTGGAAATGGAAAGAACAGCTTACACCTGTCACAGATGGAAAACTCATTTTAATTGGATGTGAAATAATATAGTTAGCAGACATTAGAAATTAGGAAAGTGTAATGATTTGTCATATTAAAAGAAATGATAACAAGATCAAAAAAGTATTGTAGAGTATTCTAAAATATCCACTTGGCCTGAAAAATAACAGATGCTAGTAAATAAATGTAAAGGCAACAAAATATTCTTCCAGCAACATGCCCCAATCACAAGTATCCACTGTAGAGGAATGTAGCCAAGCACGAAGGATGACAATGATGTGTATGAATAAAAAAAAACATACAAATAATAAGGCTTTCATCCTTCAGTATTCTTTACAGGACTTCGAGTATGTATTTACAATTAATCTTTTGGCCCATATATAATTGAACCAGCTAATCACAACTGCTCTAGTTTACATATCATAAATATTAATGGATTTTCAAATTCATTAAAAACATATTACCATGCTATTACAAACACTGTTGAAGATACACAATATTTTACTTTGGGAAATAGAAAATTCACACCAGGGATCACTCCAGTGACTTTACTTGACAGAGGCACTGGGAACTAAGGTCGGGTGGCACGATGCCAGGGTAATCCTGTGGGCTAGGCTTGTAAAGGCTCCAGGGCCATTTGCCTAGTACACACCTATGAACCTATGAACTTAAATAAAACTCCCCTCTTCAATAAATATTCAAACACTTCAACTAAATAATAAATACAAACTTCCTGAACTATTAATCTAATTACAATTGCATACAGTAAAAAAGTGTATATAAAATGTATCATCATAAATACTGTTAGCCAAAATAATGCATACATGCTTTTTCATAATCAATAATAACAGCTTTTATTATGAATTATGTATTCACCTATATATTGTTAGATCTCATTTTTAATAGACTCTTCAATGAGAGACTGTCATTTAGACCAGATGGATAGTAAGCATTTAGCCTGATGTGCCAAACCAGCTCTTTGTATGCTAATAAATTCTCACTATCACCACCCCTCACGTCAAAAGTCTCTTCGTCAATGATGAAAAAATAAACGTAAAAAAAAGTCACTTGCCAGTCAACTAACCCCAGATAACTCAAAACCTCATACCACCAGTTCTAGCCCTCTTCCAACATTTAAATTGCAACACATCCCTACAGATCTCATCCTCAAATTCATCCAAAAGCTTAAGCCTTGCACTCCTTCTGCTGACCAGCTACCATCTGAATACCTGCAAAAAGCAGCCAAAGCTATTGCATACCCAATATCCATCCTCATTAATAGAACTATTACAGAGGGGTACATCCCAGAAATCTGGAAAATCTCTCATATCATACCTCTACATAAAGGTGGCAACTTGAAAGATTATTCTAACTATCGGCCTATAGCCCTTTTATCCCCCCTAGCAAAAATTATGGAGAAATGTATTCACCATCAGCTTTTAGACCACTTAACCCAACATAACATTCTCACTAATTGCCAACGTGGCTTTAGGCCATTTCATAACACCACTACCGCCCTCTTATCCTTCATAGATTCCATTAAGAAAAATTGTAACAATAATATCCTCTCATCTGCACTCTTTATTGATCTCTCAAAAGCCACCTCAGCAAGAGGTTCTCCGGTTCGATTCTCGGGGGGGGTCTTCTGTGTGGGTTGCATTAAAAATTTTGACATGGTTAACCACACCCTTCTTATTAACATTCTAGAGTCCCTTTCCCTTGATATTCTGGCTATCCAATGGTTCAAGTCCTACCTTAGCAATAGACAACAAGCAGTTCTCTGGGAACAGAACCTTTCATCCCTCCTGCCAGTCACCCTTGGAGTCCCTCAGGGCTCTATACAAGGAGCTCTCCTTTTTTCACTATTCATTAATGACCTGCACATAGCAATTCCTCATGCCACCTGTATACAATATGCAGACGATTCAACAATCATATGCTCAGCTAACTCGCCCTCAGAACTACATTCTTCAACTCAGAAGGTATTCAACACAATTAAGACCTGGTTCTTAAAGCATTGCCTCCTTCTAAATGCTAAGAAAACAAAGCTCCTACTCTTTGCACCTACCAGTAAGTCCTCCCCAATAGACTTCTCAATTAGTTCTAACAGCGGTACCCTCATATCTCCAGACTCCACCACTAAACTGCTAGGAATTACTATTGATAATAACCTTAACTTTGACAGCCATATAAATAACACTATAAAATCTGTAAACAAAAAAACTTGGCTCCTTATACAAAATCAAACCCTTCCTAACACAATCAGCAAGAACCAAAATTGCTCACTCTCACTTAATCTCAACTCTTCTTTATGCCTCACCCATTTACTCTAACCTAAAAAAAATATAACCTTAGCAAACTAAATAATTCCTACAATAGTATTGCCCGATTTGCTACTGGTAATCCCTATAGAACCCATCATTGTCTGAACCTACTGCAACTAGGCTGGCTAGAATTACAAAATCTCCTGGCATATATGCAACTCACCATTTCCTACAAGCTATTATACCAACCTAATGATACTCCTATACTCTCTAACCTCATCATCCCCTACAAAAACCTTGATTCACTACGCTCCTCTAACAAACTTCTAGCCATCACAACAAAGTCCAACAACAAAGCAGGTGATTCCTTGTTCTCAAACACTGTAGGTAAACAGTGGAACCACTTACCTATAGAACTTACCTTACTTCCCTCTCTGCGTCTTTTTAAACACAACCTCAAAAACCATCTGAAAATCCATTGGTTATGCCCCTGCAGCAATCCTGATTAATCCTTTTATTCTATACTTCTGACCGCTCTCTTTCACTTTACTTTCTCAACCCTGTAGCTTCTCCCTGTAATGACAGAGCTGAAAATAATATTCCCTATACTACCTATTGTACTGTTTTTTACCTATGTATTGTACAACTTATTTGATTTTGTCAAACTTTGTCTGACACTGTTTAATAGTTATATCTTTTATCCTTTATATTGTGTACATATAGTTTTTGTATATTCTGTTGTGCTTATATTGGAGCTTTTCTCCTCGGGCCTCTACTGAAAATGGAAATATATCCACCTAGACTAGCCCGGTTAACAAATGTAAAATAAAAAATAAATAAATAAAATAAAGTATTAAATTGTGTACACACACTCAAATGCGTATAAGGCATTAGTTACTTTTTCTTTTTTAATATCCCTCAGGTGTTCATAAATTCTCTCCTTGAGTTTTCTCTTGGTTTTCCCAACATAAAAAGCTGGGCAGGAGGTGCATGTTGCCAAATATACTCCTCCTGGGGTGTTACAATTAACATAACCTGGACAACTCATACCACAGTGGTAACTAGTGGTCTGGCACTAATCAATGTTAGTGATTATGAGTTCTTAACACATTTTCAAAGTGTTACTTCTGAGTAACTTGTACATATTGGCCTTCTGTGTCATGCACACCTCATTTATACGTAGGTTGTAAATACCTTTATAACTTCTTAAAATTTAAAACGTCCTGTACCTCTTCTTTGGACAAATAGCAAAGCAATAATACTGTTGTAACAAATATTATACTTCATAAACAGTACAATTATTTTCATAATTAATTTGTATATTTTTTCTTTTGGTGTTTATTTTCACTTTAGTTGTTTGATCCCTCACCCTCTTTTGCTGTAAGGGACAAAGCCTCCAAACTCAGTGCTATAAGAACAGTAAAACAAATGCTTTTCTTAAGGAACCTGTAGGCATTTGACCACAGATATCCTGGAGTCACAAGGAATGTATCACAACATGTTTTATTTTCAGTCATTTTTTTCTAAAGTCTGAACTTAGTTTTCTCTGTTATTAAAGGCTGTATGTGACTTTCTTCAAATTTGACAACTTCCCCATACAAATGTTGAAAGAATGCTCCTGAACAGAGAAATATGAGAAGTAATAAACTGTGATTTGAATCTAGTTATGCCATTTATCATGCCTGAATATTTTATTAGGCAACTGACAAAAGAATGCTACAAAATTAATTATATCCTGTCAAAAAACATGGAACAACAACCTGAGATGTTAATCTCTGTTTCTTTGCACTGAATCCATACTTTTGTTTTTATTTATTTTTAAACCAGATAAGATCACTATTCAAAATGGTTCAATGAGCATTGTTTGGTCATTTCACTTATTTAGAGTCAGGCAGTTTGCGATGGGAATTCAGAGAATCAAATGAAGGATTATTGTGTGAAAATTGTCAGACAATCATGTATTATTATTAGCAGAAGGAGCTAGCTGTAAGGTGTAAAAGGGCTGTTTCTCAGCTGTTGCACTTAACTCCCTGCTATACCTTCTTACATCTCTCTCTAAGTTCTACTCATGCTATAACATTATTAATATAAGCCTTGTTTCTACTTCTCTCAGCCACTCTGGAAATTAATTCCACTTGTATACTGGTCTGTCTCTATGAAGTAATACGTCTTTATGTCCAAGCGTACTTATTCTGTTAGGTGGAGGTCATGCTGTCTCAGTTTCTGCCCTTCATCTCCTCTGCAAGAATTTTATGGATGGAACCTTTTTCACAGTTCCAGCCCTTCATCTCCTCTGCAAATATCTTATGAATGGAACCTTTTTCACAGTTCCAGCCCTTCATCTCCTCTGCAAGTATCTTATGAATTTCGGCTTTTCCCGGTTAGGGGTCGCCACAGCGGAACTCCGGTCAGCTCATGATTGGCAGTGGATTTTTACGGTGCCGATTTGCCAGCCCGATGGCCAACCTTCAACGAAGGCACACCCATTCACACTCACACCTACCTGCATGTCTTTAATGTCAGTCAACTGCAGAGGGGACATGCAGACTCCATACAGAAGGCGCTCCAGCCGAGAATCAAACGGGAAAACCTCTTGCTGTGAGGTGACAAAGCTAATGAATGGAACCTTTTTCACAGTTTCAGCCCTTCATCTCTTTTATGGATGGAGATCATCTAGTGTCTTTTGGTTCTGGTAACCAGAGGGTGCAGTTCCACATTGCTGAGCTTTGCATCAGGTCATCCCCCTATAACCTCTCCCCTTCCCTTCCTTGATTCCTTTAAACTATGTTCATGTAGTATTTGTGTGCTTCCATGAATAGTCTCAGAAATGGAATGAACAGTATAGTATACCATACAAGGAATGCACAAAAAAGTTGAAAAGGACATTTCAGAGAGACTATTTTGCCAGTGAGCCCACCAAAACAGAATATTAGAATGTAAGCTGTCATTTTTCTGATCAGTCTCTTAGCCTTCTAGATATTTCATGATCCCCTTTCCACTTTTACTGCCTCCAAATTCAGTCTCGCCCTTAAATAGGCTCAGTCTATTTTCACTTTCTTCCATTACATATGATATATACAGCCCTAACAAAGATCATTCCAGATGTAATCCCACTAGAACATACAGCCCTAACAAAGATCATTCCAGATGTAATCCCACTAGAACATACAGCCCTAACAAAGATCATTCCAGATGTAATCCCACTAGAACATACAGCCCTAACAAAGATCATTCCAGATGTAATCCCACTAGAACATACAGCCCTAACAAAGATCATTCCAGATGTAATCCCACTAGAACATACAGCCCTAACAAAGATCATTCCAGATGTAATCCCACTAGAACATACAGCCCTAACAAAGATCATTCCAGATGTAATCCCACTAGAACATACAGTCCTAACAAAGATCATTCCAGATGTAATCCCACTAGAACATACAGCCCTAACAAAGATCATTCCAGATGTAATCCCACTAGAACATACAGCCCTAACAAAGATCATTCCAGATGTAATCCCACTAGAACATACAGCCCTAACAAAGATCATTCCAGATGTAATCCCACTAGAACATACAGACCTAACAAAGATCATTCCAGATGTAATCACACTAGAACATACAGCCCTAACAAAGATAATTCCAGATGTAATCCCACTAGAACATACAGCCCTAACAAAGATCATTCCAGATGTAATCCCACTAGAACATACAGACCTAACAAAGATCATTCCAGATGTAATCCCACTAGAACATCACTGACTGACTGGCTCTTTTTCTGTCACTGATAATGTTGCTACTGACCCCTTCTATGTCCAGAATAGATGACTTTTAGCCCCTCAGGGCTTTTCTTTTCTTACTATGGGTATAACACCTACCTCTCAGCTTCACAGATTTTTGCAGAATGTCCAGATTTTTGCCACATATTTTTTGCCTGTTTCTCATAAAATTGTGGATTTCTGGAAATCACTGGCAAATCATTTAGAGCTGAAGTCAGAAAATATATAGAGACATTTGAGTTTCAGACGTTGCACCCTTCATAACATTCATGCTAATGCAAAACCTATTATTCTATCAAATTTCTAAATTTATAAGAGAGAGACTTAAAACGTGTTTCGATTTTTTTGTCTTTGTACCCCCATTATTTATGGCTTTGTCCAGATTTCTTCCTCTAAGAGGTTGTAAGGTATGGTGTAACAATACAGCTGTAATTCATTCATACTGCAACTACTAGCATGGTATGCATGTTGCAAACTTAATTAAACAAAAATAATAAATATAACATGTACCCTTAACACTTGCACATTTTTTCATTATGCAGCAAGTAGAAACATACAGTTGTATCTTAAAGTATACACATTATATTTTATATTATGTTTAGTTTTCATATTTTTTTATTAAGTTGTTAATTGGGTAAATCCATTAGGAACATTTTATCAGAGACGACCCAGCCATTTCAACTATCTGTTTAAGTGATTTGCTCATAATCACACAGCAGGCAGATGGAAACTGGGCTACAGGCTAAAGCTTGTTAGCAGATAATGGCCTTCATATTCTCAACTAAACTAGACTAATGTGGTACCTTGTAAGGGTGGCTATCATACTGCATACCCCTATATCTTTCTGCTGACATTTAATAAAAGGGGGATTAAGGGGAGTGCTAGCTACCTTTATAAGAAGAATTACCTTAAATATAAGTGTACAAAGAAAAATGGGCATTTTATACGAAAACTGTACCTGCAAGATGTACCATGACTTCAGGGGAAAATTAATGTCACTGAATGGGCACTGAAAGTTGCACGTGCCCTGTATGCCATCTATAACTATTTGCACAGCAATTTACACATTCTGTGTCCAATCCCAGTTCTGTACCCAAAAGTCCCCTGTATTGTAGGGTCTGTAAGTCTTCCTAAATTTGAGATTGACAGCATGTACGGTGCACTTCCATCCATCTCTGTCTAGTTAATCAGTCATATAACTGATTCAGGTTGGTCTGACTGGCTGTTCTGGTTTTAAACAATGCTGATTTGTTTTCACCAGATGTCACCTTCCAGTAATTTGAAAGACCATATTTTCAGGATATTTTCATGATCTTATATAAAACAGGGACCACCTTGACTGATCAGTATCAGCAGGTAAGAGCTCTTATTGTTTTTTATTCACAAAGATGCCTAAAGGCTGGTAATATTTTGTTAGGATTGGTCCATGGTGTGAAAAGGTTTAATGAGTGAGTTCCTCCCAGGCATCCTTTTGCAGCTCCAAAGAGGCACTCATCCAGGCCTTGTGCTTCATCCACCTTCAGTGCCCCCTGCTGTTTGTCTTCTTCATCTTTATTTATTTCATCATCTCATGTTCTAGCTTCATTATGACACCAGTCTTCCTCCAGTATTTCCCACCATCTTTCTTTGAAAATAGCAAGAGCTCCTGCACTAATCATGCATGGACTAAGCCCTGGTATGCAAACCACCTAATTTGCAGGAGAAATCCATGCAAATGAGGTGATTTTGCAGTCCAGGAAGCTTGCATTAGTCCGTGCAAGACAAGTGCTATCTGCAGAAATGTACTCGGTTAGTAAACAAGTACATTTCTGCAAATTACAAAACGGAGACATGACAGCTCCAAATAAAGGCTGCATATAATTGAGGAAGCATGCCAATGGCCAAGTATAAGGCCACTGGCATTGCAAACCACACAAAAAATAAAAAAAATAACTTTTATTTTTTTCTTTTGCCGAACTCGGCTGTTTAAGCATAGGGCAGCGGTGCACAAATGGGATCGGGGGAAAATAAGAAAATAAACCTAAAATAAGCATTCTAACTAAAATCAGTATACTGCCATGCAAGTCAATGGCAGGCAGAAGACTACCAGGCCAGTGAGTAATGGTTGCTAAGGGGGGAGGCTCAGTGTGAGACATGGTTCTATGCATTAGCAGGCAATCCTATGCAAATAAGGGGAGGGATAGTGAATCCCAGTTTTCCCCATCATGCTAGTCAGGTCCCAACAGTGTAAGAGTAGGAATAGCTGGGTGCAAGCCTAGGAGGTAGGTGACATCATGGGGGTGTGTGTCCGACATACTGTAAGCAGATTGGAGCCCTGTGGCTCGGGTATGCTCCTAGCTCAGCAGAGCTAAGCTAGGGGGTGTATCTAAACCTACCTAGCAGCGTTTTGGAAGGCTAAGTGGGAGTGTGTGCGCTGCACATCGGGTTTAACAGGAAGAAAAAAGAAGTTAAACCAGGAAATAGTAGCAGTGTGCACATTTGAGCACTCTGTTTGCGCGGTGCACATACGGGCTTAAACAGGAAGGCAATGGGAAGGGAAAACAGCAGTAGGAAGGTAATCAAGGTGAACTAGCTTAGCTGGCAGGTGAAATGTATCAGACCCAGCCAATTACACAGGCAGCAGACCAGCCCAGCCCAGAACACTACTACAAACTAAGCAAACACCTTCCACTCTAGTTTTTCCCACACTCTACACCACCGGTGTATACAAGCGGGGAAATTTTAACAAACAAACCTACAAAATGAGAAGGGTTGCAGCAGGCAACATAGAACAACATGTGCAAGAGGCTGAGGGTGGTGAGGATGTCAATGCTGCCGAACAACCCACAGTAAGGAGACGGAGAAGAGTGTACAGACCCAGGATAACCTACCAGGGGCTACATGAGCTGGAGATAGTGGAGCACTATTGGGTGGACAGAGACCTCCTACAGCAAATTGTTGAGCTGTGCCGGCCACACCTGGCACACCAAACTGACCGAGGGGAACCCATCCCAGTGGATACTAAGGTATGTGTAGGCCTAGGTATACTAGCCACAGGTACCTCCCAAAGCACAACTGGGGATATCATGGGGTTCTCACAGGCAGCAGCATCCAGAGTATTCCACCAGTTCCTGGATGCCATGTCAGCACATGCCAGTGAGCACATATATTTCATCAACTCCCATGAGGTGTTGACCAGCAATATACATCTCTTCCACCAAATAGCAAAATACACTGGGGTAGTGGGTGCTATAGACTGCACCCACATATGCATCAAAGCACCACCCGGTGAGCAGGGTAAGGCCGACATTAACCACAGGGGCATCCTCTCCATCAATTGGCAGGTCATATGTGATGCCCAGGGCATTATAATGAATGAGTGTGCTGGCTGCCCTTGAAGCTATGATGATTCACACATATGGCATCTGACGCAGCTGTACCAGAGATTTGTCAATGTGGACATTCCCGACAGTCACCTAGTGGGGGATGCTGGATACACACTGGAGCCGTGGCTGATGACACCCATCAGAAATACACACACACCTGAACAACAATGCCATAATGAGGCACACGCACGGACCAGACATATAATAGAGTGTGTGTTTGGGATTTTCAGGTCACGGTTCCAGTGTCTGGACACATCCGGTGGAGCCTTGCAGTATTCACCAGCTACATGTACCCAAATTGTTATGGTATGTGCTATGCTACACAATATGATCCTGTGGAAACAGCTGCAGCAGGAACAGCATGGGGCAGGGCCACACTGCCCCCCACCAATGCCAAGGCCTGCACAGGCACAGTGTGACTTGGAAGAGGAACAACCTGAGCCTGCTCCAGTAGGCAGAAGGAGGTGTGCCCAGTATGCCGTGACCTTGGCAAAGAGGCAGTGCATAGCACATGAACTAACACAGTAGGGACCCAGGGAATGACAGCTCTCTCTGACTCGCACATACAGTAAAAGGGATGCCAAACATGACACTACCTGTGCTCTACCATGTATATGGAGTGTACTATGTGCATCCAACATAGGCAGCCCTCCAGCACCATCTGCAAGTCTGGCACACCCTCAAGGTAAGTCAATCAACCTACCAATTGTCAAATGGAGTAGAATGTGTCATTACCTGTAGCTATGGTATGGATGTGAGCACACAAGGGAATTGGGTGTTTGAATGTTATGGCAGCAGACAGTAGACACACTAGTGGCACCTTGACATCTGTAACACATACTGGAGTCACTGTAGTAGCCAGTACTACACAGGGTGACAAAACCCACTGCAGGAAATGGGCTGAGCGACATGTGTGTCTATAAGACCCACATATGCCAGTCAGGATGGTTCACATATCCCCAACAACAGTCTCAGCCAGCAGGACAGGTGTAGACAAACCCAAACAGAGCCTGTGTCATGGCCCCAGAATGATGGCTATGGTTAACCACCCCCACCAGGCCTACACAGACAGACCACAGCAGGGCAGGCAGTGGGATGTTAGTTCTGAAGGGTAGGAAGTCAGACAATAATATGTAGGGCAACCAAAGGCACAATCTGTAGTACACTGGTATGCCTCTAGTCAGCATGATAGTTAGCAATACAGAATGAAATGGAGTACCTGACATACCAGTACAGTCATAGCAAATGTGTACAAGTGTCATGTGTGACCCCACATCCTACATAGTAATGTAATAACAGTCAGGTGTGCTCCCCAACCCTGTGTTGAAATGTAGAAATTGTCAGGTGTGCCCCCCATCCTACATAGTAATGTAATAACAGTCAGGTGTGCTCCCCCACTCCTGTGTAGAAATGTAGAAACAGTCAGGTGCCCCCCCTCTCCCGCTATGCAGAAATGTAGTAACAGTCAAAGCCAAATGATCGATGGATACCCTGCAGAGACAGCATGCTACCTGTCGGTGTACAGCACAAAGGTCAGCACTGTAGCACAAACTATCTGGACACGATCCACACATTCAATACAGATGGCCATACTGGGCTTGCTCACACACTTAGTCATACTGAGCATGCTCACACACTTAAACAGATGAAGGCCATGACTGCAAAACCCAGTGGACCAGACATATCCGGCAGTTGCAGTTGTTAGTGCAGACACTCATCAGTATGCACTACTCATGCCTTGCGCACACAGTGGGATAGGAATACAGACATATATGTCAGGACAACACACTATAATAAGCCAAAGGTAGATGTACATGGATGTGTGGAAGAGGGTGACTGTGACAAGGAGCCATCCAGGCTTGTCCCACCCAGCACAAAGCCAAAGGGCCCCAAACACATGAGGTGCAGACGTCACTCACTGCAGATACTAGCCGCCAGTATCTGTCAGCATTACAGACTATGTGGTGCATGTGCCAGCTGTGCAACATGACTGTACAAGGAAGTAGTCATCTAGCAGCTGTATACAGGTACCTGTGACATATGGCCCCGTGTGTGCCCGCATGTGGCATGTCAACCCCTAGATGAATGGGTTATGGCCCATGCACACACTGCCCTCCCCATAGCCCTACTATGACAAGCCTGCTGAGGTCATCCAATGTGAAATACACCTTTGGGAAAGTAGTAGCCCAGTAATCTCCGTAGTGCATCCTGTAACTGCATACTGTTGTAGTGTGATAAAGTACTTAGATAGGAGTTCTAACCCCAGAGTTGGCAACTGTGAGTGTGTGTATGTGTCTGTCTGTCTCTGACTGTGTAGAGAGCAATGCTTTTTGGGATACTCACACTTCTTACAATTCATATACTCAACTTTGCCAAGGCTGCTGATGTCACCAACCTAGAAATACACCTCTGGGAAGGTTGTAGCCCAGTCATCTCTGTAGCGCATCTGGTAACTGAGTACTGCTGGAGTGTGACAGTTCTGGATGTTTTGTGTGTGTTCCAATGTCTGTGTATGGAGCAATGCATTATAGGCTAGTCACACACAGTACATTCCAACTGCCCTACTTTGGTAATCCTGCTGATGTCATCCATTGTGAAATACACAAAGAGACGCTGAGACAGATGGCTGGTGTCAGAGCCATGGCCTCAAGCTCAATGCCAAAAAGTGCATTGTCATCCCCTTTGGTAAAAACTTTGTACCCATGAACTACTACATAGACAGCAGTCTACTTAACACTGAATGTGTGATGAGACCTTGGGACCCAGGTAGACCATAGTCTGTCCTTTGATAGTCACATCACCACCGTAGTCAGGAAGTCCTTCTACGTGGCACAACTCATCGTAAAAGGGTTCTCAACGAGGAAAAAAGAGGTCATTGTTCCCCTCTACTCGACAATCATTAGACCCATTATAGAGTACAATGCCCCTTTTGGAATGTACCTCACAAGACATCTGCAGCAGCTGGAAAGGCCACAGAAGTACCTCACAAAGAGGATTACTGGCCTCAAACAGATGCCCTACACTGACTGTCTCAAAAAACTCCAGCTTTACTCCGTAGCATATTGCTTACTCCGAGGTGATCCCTGCCTAACATATAAAGCTATGTCAAACCCAGAACTGTTGGACATGCTACACCTAAAGAAATCCCAATCCCTCCAAGCTACATGCTCTAGGGACCTAAACCTTGCCACCACAATAAACAGGACATGCTATAGGGATAGATTCCTGTCCCAGAGACTTCCCATACTCTGGAACAGACTACCTATCTATGTCAAGAAAAGTTCTTCATTAGCACTCTTCAAGAAAAATCTTGATGAGTGGATGCAAAATAGGAAATACACCCTGGGGATCACTTCTGTGTCTCTGCTCGACAGTGGCACAGGAAAATAACTTTCTTGGATGGCATAAGCCAGGGAACCTTGTTGGCTAGGCTTATGAAGGCCCTCGGGCTGATAGCTTTGTACCTACCTATGAAGCTATGAACACCTTTGGGGAAGGAGTTTGCTAGTAATCCCTGTGGTGCGTCCTATAACAACTCTATGCTGTAGTGTGATATAGACCTTGGTCAGGGGATCTATACCCACCCATTTCAGTTGTGGATGTTTTGAGTGTGTCTCACTGTCTGTTTATGGAGCAATGTATTTTAGGCTACTCACTCTCAGTAGATTCAAAATGCCCTACTTTGGTAATCCTGCTGATGTCATTCATTGTGAAATACACCTTTGGGGAAGAAGCTCTCAAGTAATCCCTATGGTGTGTCCTATGACAACTCCATGCTGTAGTGTGATGTAGACCTCGGTCAGGGGTTCTATACCCACACATGTCAGTTGTGGATGTTTTTAATGTGTCTCTCTGTCTGTGTAGGGAGCAAAGTATTTTAGGCTACTCACTCACAGTACATTCAAAATGCCTTACTTTGGTAATCCTGCTGATGTCATGCATTGTGAAATACGCCTTTGGGGAAGGAGTACTCCAGTAATGTCCATGGTGTGTACTATAACCATGTAGTGCTGTAGTGTAATAAACTAGTTAGGTAGGGGTTCTACTCCAAGACATGACAGGTGTGTGCATGTGTGTGTTTGTAACTTGTATCCTGTGTAGAGGTGGTTGTCAGTGTGTGACACCCGTGGCCAATGTGGAGTGGGTTTTGCATATTTCTTATATGGTGGCCCTACTATATATCACAATGTCAACCATACTGGGATAACAGATGTAAAATAGCTGAGAGGCTGGTGTGCAAAGCCTTGCCCATACATGTGACATCAAGACCAGGCAATCACAGTTAGTAACCCCAGTATTACCCAGATCAGCACTCTCTACCCATGTCTCATACACACACATGCCTAAGCAACAGCCAATATGTGGGTAGTGCACTGCATATTGGCCACTGATTGTGACTATGGAGTGATAGCAGTGGGCTACAGAGGGCATGTCACCCTGCCCATCTGTCCAATATGCATGTACATGGAGACAGTGCACCTCCCCCATGTTCCCCAATGGACACCTGCACCACCTGTGGTGCCTTCACATGTGATCCACAATGGACATAACATGCCCGACAACATGCCCTGTATGGACAGATGCTACTGACACCAGGAATGCTGTTATCATGCTATGAATGTAGGTGCAGGGTAAACCTGCTGCCCATTACCAGTTACTGCCACAGGTGGGCAAGACTGGCACATCTGATAATCCGTGTTCACAGCATGGGCTAGATATCCCAGGTACAGTTCCACATGTCACTGTACATGCATGTGGGAGGTGTGCACATCCTAGACACCATCCATGTCATGGACTAAGGAACACATACATGGCAGGCGATGCACAGCATTGGCCACACACAATAGTCACCCAGGTGACTGGATGGGGATACAATACCCATCTGTGTGGGAAAATGCAGAAACTACAGCCCTGAGCCACAATGCAGACCATTGTCATGTGGTCTGATGCCAAGGTATACCCATCACTTACCCTTGTATAGCCTGCTGGCAGAGTTGACCACCACACACCCATGCAGACATGCACCCATGCATGTCATTACTGGCACCCAGTGTGTTTGTGTATGTGTTCTATGGTGTGTATGGCCACATCCACACTCACTACAACCCCCATGGGCATACTGAAGCATGCTGTCCAATGTCTGACACCTCCTCATAATCTTTGCCCTTACGACCTCCATATGACCCGTGTGCTGCATGTGATACCTGCACAGTGATGTATTGTGGCAATCCCACTACTGATGAGTTGTACACCCGGCACTGCCAAGTGTGTCAATTTGGGTGTGTCCCTGTGAGACTGCGGCTGTGTTGATGCTGGCACCTGTTCATGCAGACAGGCATGTGTACATCACCTACCTTATATGTACCATATCCCTGTTGCAGATGTCACTCTCCATCACACATATGTTCTGAGTGCTCCACAACAGGTAACCCATGTGGCGCATCCAATAATTGCATTGAACTGTGATAGCACTACATAGTTGTTGGGGGGCTTGATAGGGTGCTGGTGGGTGTGTGACACAAACATGCCACAGTTTTGTCTCCCACCCCTCTCTGACAGGTATTTGCCTCTGTCTGCTCTCCCACCCCCTCTCTGGTGGATATGGAGACCCACACCTGCTTTGCTTAGGCAGCAGCATGTGTATTTTAAGTGATGCTCACGATCAGCCGATGGCCTCTGCACAAATTAAAGCCCTCCCCTAGCTGATTGCATGTGGAACAGCTATGGTAACATTCCCATAGCCAATTGCATGGAAACACACTCCAATATCTAGGAACATCATGGTGGTGTTGGCCCTTTCCATTCACTGTGAGCAGCACCTAGATCTGTTGTTTGGCAAACCGCATCTCAGATGGATTGGGGATTTACCTCTAACAACATACACTGTGGAAAGAGGGCAAGAAAAAGGAGGGGGATGTGCCTGACCTGACTACAGACTATAAGTGCTGCTATACTGCATTTGGAGTAATGTTGGTTTAACAGTGTTTGTCTGGATATGGCTGCAGTACATGTTGCAATACCTGCCATGTCAGTTCCATGTTTATCTGCAGACTGGCCAGTGTTGTGCCTTTTGTTTCATATGTTAACCACAAAGAATCTATCTGTAGACTGCAGAAAGTAGTATGAGGATTGCAGTCTGTAGATGATGAAGGCGTGACAGTTACTGACTTCATATCCCTTATAGGATATATATTGCAACAAACCCTGTTACAACAGTAAATGTATGAGGGTACCACAGCAACATGTCAATATTGGCCCTATGTATGTGCTTCCAACCACACCTCTGTCAACCTTTGTACATATGTCGTGCATGAAGTGGTGCATATGTGCCATACACCATAATTAGTGTCATCATATCTGATAACAAGCCAGTGATATATGAGACTGCTACACATGTTAAGTACAGTAGGGGTTATATTTCATGACATAACCTGGACATTCTGTGGATGATTGTACAGTACTGAGGTCTGTGTACTTATGGTGAATGTCGGCAGTGTGTGTATTGTTAATATGTAGTTTAGCCTGTATACAGACTGTGGTAGATGTCATTGTTCTAGCTCCCCTCCTATCTGCTGTTACATGCTGCCCCACTGCATGATACTGTATTGGCATACATGCTCGTACGGCCATACAAACACACATGTCCCATACCACAGACAGCCATCAGACCATACTGTGTAGCAGCCCAGTATACGTAGGGTCATTCTGTGAGTGGCACATATGAGGATGGTGTAGAACAGATAGTCCATATACTGTAATATTATGATAGCTTCCCATATGAGGCTGTGGCTGTGTTCACATTGGTTGTGGTTATGCACTTTCACACAGGTGTATCTTACCCTGTGCTGTGACATGCCTGTGGAGCCTGCTATATATGCAGGTACATGTGCATTCCCCCATGGGGGATGTAGGCCAGTGTTGAGCCAGTCCACCTGTAGCCTGCACAGTGTATTGTTACATGCCTAGCAGCTTAGTGTACTTACCCAGTGAGATGTCATGTGCAGATACTTGCCATATGTACTGTTGCCGTGATTCCATTAAAAGTCATGTATGTTAGACAGAGCAGTGGGATGCTGTACAGATGTATGTTAACATCTAGTGGGTAGTATGTGGCCATGGCACCCCTGCACCAGCAGTCATTATGTGTCAGGCCATGTTACACATGTTGTGCACTAAGGGCTTATGTGTATACCTCTGGACTATACAGGGTGTGTCAGAATTTCCACATATATTGGCCAATATCTCTGCTGCAGTCCACAGGGCCATCACATGCTAGCTGCAGTACATTACAATGATCCTTTAGAATGGCTGTCAGTAGCCAATGGCACACATGTTAGAAGCAGATGTGACCTTCCACACACACCATGTCTGTGAAGACAATCCCAATGACAATAGCAATAGTGTACTAATATTCCTGCTATACATACCTGACATCCCCTTGCACTATGACTTTGGGACTATAGTGGCTGGGGTAGGGCTACACTCCATGTCCAGGACATATGGTGGAAATATATGTACATATACTTATGCTATATATATATATATATATATATATATATATATATATATATATATATATATATATATATATATATATATATATATATATATATATATATATAAAATTACATGTGTAGTACTTCCAATTACCACTGTCATGGCAACCACCCACTATAAATCCCTACATCATGTGGCATGGTCCCTTTACATTTCTTGTGTGATGGACATCCTACCAGTGTGTGGGCATCAGTGTTACAGACAGCAGGTAGCAATAACTCTTACAGCAGAACCTGCAGACACAAGCCACATATACATTTGGGTAAGGTTCTAGACCTACAGACAGTGTGAGTAGTGTTGTTGTGTGCATTGTATCTTGCTGGTCTTACAGGGTTTTTGTGTACATGGTACTTTAGCATGGAATGTTGCCTGTCTGCATAGCTCTCAACTGTGGGCCTATCCATATGATAGCCAGAGGATTGTATGTTAGGTTTTGTCTGTGCACCACACAGGTATTGTCCCAGATATATCAGTGGCATTCTGTCTGTTGAGTGCTATCAGTAAATGGCTACATCCATTTGTATTTCAATGTCATATTCCTGCATAAGGGTATGCTGCAACAAATCATGTAACGCCAGCAATTTCCAGGGTGTGTAACATCAATAATGCAAATATGGCCCTGTGTTCCTGCCTCTGTCCTCCACATATATGCCAGTCTTTGTCCTGCTGTGATACAGAAAGGGGTTGTTAGGTAATGGCCTGTCATTATTTACTGCTAGCATTACTGCTATCTTCCCAGTCATAGGTTCATAGGTTCATACTAGGCTATCTGCCCTAGGGCATTTATAAGCCTAGCCAGAATGTGTTTGGCTTTCGCCACCCATTTTAAATTTATTTTGCTATGCCCTTTTTCCAGGTTAGTATACTGTGCCTCTGTCTAACAGTGACACAGAAGTGATACCCGGTGTAAACCTACGATCTCCCATCCACTCATCAAGATTCCTCTTGAAGAGAGTCAATGAGGGACTCTGCCTAACCTGGACTGGGATTTTATTCCAGAGTGAAGGGAGCCTCTGGGTTATGAATCTGTCCCTCCAGCATGTCCTATTTATTTCAGTGCTGAGGTTCAAGTCTCTCGAGCATGTAGCTCGATGGGATTTGGATTTTCTGAGGTGCAGCATGTCCATTAATTCCGGGTTGGACATGGCTTTATCGTCAGGCACAGATTGCCTCTGAACAGGTGGTATGCCACTGAGTAGAGCTGGAGTTTCTTTAACCGGGCAGCATATGGCATCTGTTTGAGCCCTTTGATCCTCTTGGTGAGGTACTTTTGGGGTCTTTCCAGTTGCTGCAGGTATCTGGTAAGGTTCATCCCAAAAGGGACATTGTACTCAATTATGGGCCTGATGAAGGATGAGTAAAGAGGCACGATGAACTCCCCTGATCTAAATGTGAATCCCTTCATGATTAGGTGAGCTATATAAAATTTTCTTCTAACCACTTTGGCCATGTGGTTGTCAAATGAGAGATTGCTATCAACTTGGGTCCCCAGGTCCTAATTACTTCTTCTGTACTTAATGGATTACCACCTATGTGGTAATTTGTGAGCACTGTTTTGCCAAAGGGATGACTATACACTTTTGGCATTTAGCTTGAGGCCATGGCTCTGGCACCAGTTGTCTGTTTCTATGAGGCACTTTTGGAGGATGCTTGTGTCGGCTGGAGAGTCGATTATGGCGCCCAGTTTGCAGTCATCTGCGAACTTGGTCAGCCACAGTCCTTCCGTGTTGGCCTGTACCTCAGGGAAGTATATACCGAGCAGAGGTCCCAGGACTGAGCCTTGTGGGACACCACTTGTAACTGGTTTGGATTCTGACATGGCTCCAGCAATTCTAACCATGTGGGTTCTGTCCTTGAGCCAGTTTGCAATCCATCTAGTGACATAGGGGTTTATATTTAAGCTGGTGAGCTTATCTATAATGTCCGAGTGGGGTATTGTATCGAAGGCTTTTGCGAGGTCCAGGTAGGCTGTGTGGACCACCTTCCCCTCATCAATGGCCTTGGTGACTGTTTCAAAGAAATCAACCAGGTTTAAAAGGCAGGATCTGCCCTTAACAAAGCCGAACTGGGTAGGATCCAGTGTTTGTAGGTCCCCAATATCTTTATTTATGAGGTCCATGATGATTCTTTCCATAGCTTTGCAGACCAAGCTAGTCAAGCTTATGGGGCGATAGTTTCCAGGATCCATTGAGGCACCACCTTTATGAAGAGGGACCACTGTTGCTGTACACCACTCTTTGGGCACATATCCTGTAGTAAGTCTGAGATTGAACAGTAGTTTTATGTTTGGGTTTTGCTCTTCTTGGAGTTCATGTAGGACGCAGCCCGGGACACCATCTGGTCCCATTGATGCTGTGTTTTTTGCTTTGGAGAAGGCGGTTCTTACCTGAGCATCTGAGATGTCAGGGGGGCAGCACTCTGCTGGGATAGATATTTGCCCTTTTGGTGGGGGGGGGGAGTTTGCGCTGAACCTGTCAGCTAGGATGTTGGCAATGTCTGTGGGTTCTGTGTATTTTTTGTCATTTTGGACTAATTCTGAGCATATCTGGGAATTACCACCCAGGTTCCTAACATAACTAAAGAAAGCCTTGTGATTATCCTTAGTGTCCTGTGCAATTTTTCTCAGAAGCTGGCCTTAGACAATTTTAAGTGTGCCCATAGTGTTTTGCTAATACTGATCAGTGAAGCGTCCCCTGTTTGGGATTTTGCTCTATCATTTAGTAGCTTCCTCCTTCTATTGTATAGTTTGTTTATGGCTGGGGTCCACCAGACAGGACGTCTGCCTTTGGAGGATTGGGTCTTGGTTTTATTTGGGATCGCATGATCCATGCATTCCTGAAGGTGTTCATAGAATGCGTTTATAAAGGATTCTGCGGTCTGGGCCGTATTTTCCACAGGCCGGGGCTTTGAAGGATTCCATCTCAGTTTTGAGGAGTGTGAAATTTGCTTTAGAAGTTTTTCACTGTGGTTTTCTGGGCAGGGGTGGGGTCGGGATGTGAATATCCAGTGAGATTAGTTTATGGTCTGATCTTACCAGTGAGGGATACACTTCTGGTCTGGAGCATAGAGTCCCCATGTTGGTGATGATCAGGTCCAGTATGTTTTCCCCTCTTGTGGGAGTGTTAACAAGTTGTTCCATAGCATTTGAGTTTATAAATTCTAGGAACCTTTGGGCTGAGGTGTTGGAGCTAGAGTAATGCTCCCAGTCTATGTTTGGGTAGTTGAAGTTGCCCAATATAATGGTGTTTGGAGAGACCTTCATATTTTCCAGTGTTCTCAGGAAGGCCGAGTGGGGTTCCTGGGTTTGGGAGGGTGGTCTGTAGCAGACTATAAACTGGAAGGCAGTTTTTCCCACTGTTAGTTGCACATGAATAGTCTCTGATGCTTCGTGCTTTGCCACCAACTTGGAGGTGTGGGTATCTTTGATGAATATCGATACTCCCCCTCCTTTTGTAGTTCGGTCCAAGTTTTGGGGCTGAAAAGCATGGTATGAGGTATAACCTGGTAGTGCTGGGGTGCTCTCGGGAGCCCTGAACCAGGTTTCTGTTACTGCACAGATATCGATGTTCTCCATGCTAAGGAGAGTTTCGAGTGCGTGTATCTTGAGGTTTAGACTTCTGGTGTTGAGTAGCATTACTCTTAGTTTCTTATCCCTTGTGATACCTATGGAGGTGGGTTTGTCTTTTGAGCCTTGCCTAAAAAAGGCACTATGGGTATAGCAAGAGCCTTTGCCAATATCCGAAAGCCCAGGGGTGACAGGTGCAAGCCATCCCTAGCGAATCATCATGGCTTGTCGAGCATATCATCCCAAGCTGACAGGCATTGGATCCCCTTTGAATGACACCAGTACTTAAGCCAATTGTTGAAATTGATCATCTTGTCTTCATATTGTGGCATCATTCTTGGTGAGGGTAAGATGCTACTCAAGGTCAGGGTCATACCGGCCTGGGCTACATGCTCAGAGAGGTCCTTTACGTCTCTTTTCATGTAGTCCAGGGAGGTACATCTCAGGTCATTCACACCAGCATGGACAATGACTGAGTCATATTTGTACTTGCCTTGGAGTGACCTGAGTGCTTGTGTTATGTGGCAGATCCTAGCACCCGACAGGCTGCTCACCGTGACCCTCTCCTTGTTCAGCCTGGTGAGCGGGACATCAGTGTGCCTGACAATAGAGTCACCTATTACAAGTGTATCAGGTGTGTTGTTTAGTCTTAAGGGCTGTGACTGTTTGGCACACTGGCTTTGTGAGATATGTGTTGCACGTGTTTTGTTTTGGGTAGCGGCTGCTTGGGTGTCTGCTTTGGAGGTCTTTGCTGCTTCAGCAGATCTTTATTTAGAGCCTCCGAGTATGTTTTTGTGTGATTATGTGTTTGGTTTGCTGTCGTGGTAGGTCTATGTGAGACTGGAATTGTAGTGAGTGTGGTTTCCTTCTCCTCCTGACTGGTTATGCCAGTACTGAGTTGAGAGAGCTTAGCCTCCAGTTTACTCCCACACCATCCCATATTGGTGTGAGTATGGCAAAGTCCATATATATGGGGGCAACAGCTGGACAACACATATATGCCCTTGTACATTCTAGAGGTCAATGTGTGGTACATGGTGTTCCTTGCCCTTGTACAGCCTTTTATGAGGGGGGTGTTCAATACCATTAACCTAGGCTGTGACACCTTTTCAGGGATATAAGTGTTAAGACACATTGAGGTGTAAGGGTGTACACTTTCATACCTTCCTCCATGGGAACAGTGGTGGGCTACAGCTTACAGTGTTACACAAAGTTCAGTCAGTCAGTGTGATAGTGAGATGTTAGGTTAAGCAATGGTATGTATGAGATACTGTGACATTACCACAACTGCTACATTTCCCACTAGGGCTTGCCTACAGGGTGTAATTGGAGGCTGCTGAACTACATCTGTAATTGTTGATTGTTACTTATCCTGACGGCAAATCCTGTGTCTACTGTTGTACTAATTGAAGGCCTTGGCCTGGACAGCATAGTATGGTATATATATCCACATTGCTTGCATCTACTGTTTTGTGTGGGCCTTGCTTTCATCACTGATTACATATTTCAAACCTTATGTGGTGTAAGTACTGGCATACATTATTGTATAGTACACAAATAAAGGTTATCTGTGTATGCATACCTGTGTGTCATGTCATGTCCTTTGAACTGTGTGGGTATATGTTTAATGTAAGTATTCTCATTTGTGGGAATGGTTGCCACACTACACATTTCACAGGTGCCAGTTACAGGGCTTGTGGCTGAGGGGTATTCTTTGCACCCAGTACTTTCACACTACTTCTACACATGTATGAGTACTAATACCTTTTGTCTGTGTATATGTGTATGTACCTACATATATCTCGTATATCTATATCTATATATATGTATCTCTATATATATATATATATATATATATATATATATATACACACATACATATGAACATATTTATCTATCTATATACAATTGATGTTATATGATTATTTGTGAGTTATATATATATATATAGATATATATAGATATATATATATATATATATATATATATATATATATATATATATATATATATATATATATATATATATATATATATATATACAGCTGTCTATCTGTCTACATTTACAGATATATATATATATATATATATATATATATATATATATATATATATATATATATATATATATCTGTCCATATGTCCATGCATGTTCGGCTTATATTTTGGCCTGTACCTCATTCTCTTGGCAAGTGACATGGATGATCACAGCATTGAAGTTAGTAATTAGTGCCGACACTTTTGTGTTTCAGACTTCATCTCCTTCTACATATGTGTTCTAATACATATAACTGTGTAACTAGCAACATTTTAAGTGTATTCGAGCAGTATTTGACATATATCCCTATTTGTATCGACATTCTGGCACACTTTGTCCAGACTTCTTGCATTTACAGGTTGTGTGGTATGATATTACTACATTTCCTGTACTGTTGACTGATTATGCTGGATGATATGTTTGTGAAAACATCAGGGTTATGTACATCTGCCATGGTTTAGTGGTAAATCACATTGTGTATGGTGTGTAGGGTCCTGGGTTAGAGCTTTGCAGATGCAGTTTATTTTGTTGCTGGGCAGAACACCGGCCATTGGATACTGAGTGATTAAGGCACTTTTGAGTAGTTGTAAGCTGGTTTAAGCATGTTTGCGCAAGGGTAAGCACTACCTACACAGGTTAAGCAATTCAGAAGCTGAGTGTAACAAAATGTAACCGGACGTAAGCAGTGCTTAGCTCTGCACAAACCTGAGTACACCCGTTTAGAACTGCTCAAAAGTGCCTTAACCACTCTGTATCCAGTGGCCCTTGTTCTGCCCAGCAACAAAATAAACAGCCTCTTCAAGGTTTGAACCCAGGACCCAGCACACCATAGACAACGTGAGTTACCACTAAGCCATGACAAATATGTGCAAATCTGATGTTTTCAGATACATATCATCCAGCACAGTCATTTAACAGTACAGGGAATGTATTTTAACATGTAGATGTGTGTGTGTGTGTGTGTGTGTGTGTGTGTGTGTGTGTGTGTGTGTATGTGTATATTAATATCTAAATGGATATAACATATATATGTGTATATATATATATAGTAATATATATATACATACATATGCATACATCTAAGATATATATGTCTACATCCATATGTGTACATATATACAGCAATATACATATATATATATATATATATATATATATATATATATATATATATATATATATATATAGATATAGACATATATGGACATACATCTGTAAATAAATTGGGAACATAGCATAAACATATATGTCCACATGCACAGTTAATGGGGTTAAGAGGCACAAACAACATACGTCTTGCACGAATAGGTATCCCCCCCCAACAGCCGAACACGTCTGCCCCGCAATACACTACCAACTGTTGCAGATCCCATAACCAGGACCTTACATGACAAGGGCACAAGATGTTAACAGTACTCCATCCCACCTGTATGATGTCAGGTATCAGTAACATAATATGCAGTACATTCAGGCTTATAATGACTCCCATTTTGCAGTCATCTGTTAACTTTGTTAGTCAGAGTCCTGTACTGTTGGCCTGTACTTCAGAGATGTAGATGCCAAACAACAGCGGCCCCAGGACTGAAACCTGAGGTACTCCACTTGTCACATGTCTGGAGCTGGAGTTGAAGTCTGCTACCTCTACAGTCTGGGTTCTGTCAGTACGCCATGTGGCAAACCATCGAGTGGCATAGGGATTTATGTCTGCCTTAGTATTTTAATCTAGGTTTCCACACTGGGTGATGGTGGTAAAGGGCTTGATGAGGTCCACATAGGCTGTGTCAACCACCTTACTCTCTTCAACTGCTCTGCAGACTGATTCCAAGCAGTCAATCAGTTTCTGGAGACGATATTGGCCCTACATGAGCCCAATCTGTGTGGTGTCTAGTGTTTGAAGGTGCCAATGTCTGCGGTCATACATTCCATTATAATAATGACAAAACAAACTCGAAAAACTAAAAAACAATACCAAAGGCAAGGGTTTACTCCACCAAAACTGTATTAAAACAAACAATCAATGTTAGCACTTTCATACACATGCAATATGTGAACATCTTCAGGCAAAATTCAAGTTACAAATAATCACTTATATAAGGTACACACTTAAATGACATCACAAATCTAATTAAGACATTAAAGGTCCCACACACAAAATATAATAACCTAAAAAGGCTAAATATCCATATATATGTACATATAAATTAATATAGCAATTTTATAAAAAACAACAATAGTAATACTAAAAAGCTTCTACAGTCAATATTAAATCTGAATTTATCTTTGAAAATATTTAATTTCAATAAACATTTTATATAGCAAACATCATTAAGCCCAGGATATGAAAAGGCATTCAGTCTAAGCTGCCAATAAAGTTCTCTTTCTTCTAGGAGTACCTGCCATGGACCCCCTTGGGGTCCTTTTTCACCTGATCAATTATAAAGTATAGGAAATGGTGACCATTATTTTCAAACACATGCCTAGCAAAGGCATTGTTCATATTCTGCTTATTAATACTATATTGGTGTTCATAAATTATTTGCCTGAAATGCCTTTCAGTCATGCCAATATCAAATGCTTGGCACAATTGGCATTTCGCAACATAGATCACCCCTATACTGTCACAATTAAATGTACCCCTCATTTTCCATTGGCTGTTGTTAATGAAAAAGGAACTAGACACAGCAATAAACTTGCAGAATTTACAACTACCACATTTCCATGTCCCTGCATTAGAAAGAGGAAAATTCATTCGGTCATTTACTTCCAATAAACTCTTAAAATTCCTTCCTCACCTGTACACAATCCTCATTTTATCAGGTAACCTCAAACGGGTCAAGGGGTCTTTCATTAAAGTCAGCCAATATTTATTAATGATGCCTTTTAAATAATATGCATCCATTGAAACAGGGGTGTAGCCAGGATTTTCAAATTTGTACTCACAACTCCCAGACTGCTGCCCTGCCCCCTCAACAAGCCACACCCACATAAACACTGCTGACCAAGCCACGCCCCCTTTATATTGCTGATCTCTGGACAGATCACTTGAAAGTATATGCCAGTGTAGTAATTACATGATGCATGAACATTTTCATTCCAAAGGTACATCTTCCGTAAGATCAAAAACAAAATACCTTTCCATTTACATTAGGACACATCAGTTTACCTCCACCTAAGATTACTCTTCTTCCCCTTGCAGCTCCTAACCCTTGTAGTGGCTCATTACACCTCCAGTGATGCTACTGACTAAAGGACTGTCAGGGTCTAGGCATCACATGCTCCGCAGTGTTGTGGTCTGTAGGTACAACATATAGTGCTCTTCCTAGGTAACACCCAAGCTATGAGCCACAACTATCTCCCTTTCACCAGCATGGGTCACCTGGCAATGCATGATCACTCCTATGGCCTACAGTCACACTAAGCCTTTTGGAATGGTAAACCTTACATTCCCAGCAATGAATACATTTTAGCTGGGCTAAGTCATACTGCCACTGACAATTAATGAAGATGTGCATCCATAGGGAGTCAATCAAGCAAAAAGTAAAGCAGTTGAAGTTTACGTCCTTACTACCCTGCTTACATTCTGTGAAATTGGTTAAAGCAAGAAAATTACCCTAGGCACCAGAACTGGTGGGACCGTTTACTGTCACATGCTCTAGGCGCTTGTTTGGAGTTTTTTCTAGTCTTATGATCCAGTGATAGTCTGAACAAATCTACTGGAAAGAAAAGAAAGGAAATTCAAGGAAGAAATAAGTTTTGCCTAAAGTTTAATGTTCAAAGCTGACACAATACCACCCTATATGCTGAGATGGCAACAGCTTGAAAAGACAAAAAGCTTATCTGCAAATGCAGGCTGCCTCCCTACCCTCCCACAAAATGAAAGCAGTCACTTTATGTATAGCCCTATGCTGTTACATGCTGAAAGAACACAAAATGAAAGCAGTCACTGTACGTACAGCCCTATGCTGTTACATGCTGAAAGAACACAAAATGAAAGCAGTCACTATGCTGAAAGAACACAAAATGAAAAGCAGTCACTGTCACAGCATAGATGTACAGCCCTATGCTGTTACATGCTGAAAGAACACAAAATGAAAGCAGTCACTTTATGTACAGCCCTATGCTGTTACATGCTGAGAGAACACAACATGAAAGCAGTCACTGTATGTACAGCCCTATGCTGTTACATGCTGAAAGAACACAAAATGAAAGTAGTCACTTTATGTATAGCCCTATGCTGTTACACGCTGAAAGAACACAAAATGAAAGTAGTCACTTTATGTATAGCCCTATGCTATTACATGCTGAAAGAACAAATGAAAACACTCAGGTTTGATTGTGGAAAATGTCAAAGAAAATTACCACACCATTTTCAACCGCCTTGTAAGCTAGTGTAAATGATCTCATGTGCACATATCTGAGTAGTGCTGGTTTCAGACTATGCTGGGTACACGGCATTAGTTGGAAATGGGGTCCCTCTTCTAAGCCTGTTTCAAACTTCCACTGTACAGAATAATTTACTGCCAAGCTCTATGCATATTTATAATAGCTTTAGTATGGGGAACTACACCCATTATTTGCTGTGCCCTCTGTGCAGCAGTGTGACACTGTAATCCCTCCGGTATATATATCTCTGGATCCATCCCATTGGTCAGATTTTTTCTCTTGAACAACCAGCGCCTGCTCTGCTGCCTCACATGCGGGATTTTGTTCCATAGCATAGGGAGTCTTTGGAGTGATGAATCTATATCCAGCACCAGCCTATTAATACCAATAATAGCCGTGTCGAGTTTGCTGCTCTGCCCTGGCTGGCTCTGCGGATTTATCTTTTTTGAGGTGATCTGGGTTTTTCATCAAATCTGGGTTTTGTATGTCAGGTATGTCCAGCAGGCCTCTGATGAATCCCTTCATGATAAGGTGGGCAATGTGAAGGTCTTCCTAACTACTTTGGCTGCGCTGGAGTGTCGAATGACAATCTTCGATTCCAGGTCCCTCCCAACTTCTTCTGTCATTCTTCTGTGCTCACCTATGTGAGTAGCTAATGTGGTAGCTAGGGGTAACCTTGTTTTTCCCGGAATATGCATTTTGGCATTTTTTTTTTAAATTTTTTAGGCAGTTATCGGCTCTGTAGGGGACGTTAATACCGGACCCTGACCTGTGTCCAGATGTCCAGTCCTGTGACCTCTGGCGCCCAGTTTGCAGTCATCTGCAAACTTTGTCACCTATGTCTTTATTTATGAGTCCCCATTTATGATCTCTCCATGGGCTTCCAGATAAAGCTTGTCAAGCTAATGGGCGCGATTTCCAGTCCAGGTGTGGATGGGACCACAGTGCTTGATCATCGCCCTGATGCGTATCCATCCAGAGGTGAGACTATGATTAAACAGTTGTCCTAGCTGTGGGTTTAATTAAATATTTCCACAGACACATCTTCCACCCTCAGAAATAAACACAACACCAAATTCAAAAATAAAGCCCTATGGGCAGTATAATAAAAGAAAAAATACTCATTGCATGCAAAAATAAATGTAACTTTCAGAAAGCTAAAAACACTCTAGCTAAACTAAAACAATGAACTCGGGACTGTGATTAAATCAACCAAAGCCTGATATGAGGTAAAAATATAAACCCAGGTGAAAGATAACCACAAAGTATTTTTTAACTGTGCTAGAAATCTCAAATAATGACTGGCACTACAGTGAGCTGATAAATGATATCACATACTTGGACAAGATGATATATCCAATTCACTGGCCAACTAATTCAGATTGAACTTCATCCCACCAATCTTCCAGTATTCTCACATAAAATACCTGCATCTAAACCCCCCTCAAATCTCTCAACAATTTCTGAAGTTAGTACCCAAGGCCAAGAACATAATGTCTGTTGCGACTGGCTAACATAGTAGACTGCCTACTGGTTAGTCTGAAACCTGATATGTTGAACCCCCTTTAAAGGCTATTCAGTACTAATCTCAAAACAGGTTTTGTGCTGGATGAATGAAAGAATGCAACAGACTTTCATGAAGGTGGGACTTCAATGGGCCCAACATACTCACTATTGTAAGGAAATCCTTTTTCGTTTTACAGCTTATATCTAAAGGTATATCATCCAGATCCAGGCATATAACTGTTCCCCTCTACTTGGCACTCATTAGGCCAATAACTGATTGAGTATAATACACCTTTTGATATGTACTTGTCCAAACACTTCTCAGAAATGGATGGCATCTAACCCTCAAACATTTAGGAATTATTCCAAAGCAAACCTTGTATTAATGACTTATACCATGCTAAAATTTCCATCCCCAAAACAATGTGAACTCTGCTACCACTATGCAAATTGTTTACAGAAACCCTATACCATCATGTAAACATCTGCACTGAGGTAGCTGTACCCACAAGGAATAAGCAGAGAACCAACACAGATAACAAGCCACCCTGGTGGAATCCCAGTATCAACAACTTGTATAACAAAAGGAGGAAAACCATGGCCGGTACTAGGAACTACAATAACCAGAAGGGTATGAAACCCCTCAAACTAAATAAGCAACTCAGAAATCTTATCAAGCCCACAAAAGCCAGATTTGAGGCAGAAATATCCTCAAAGATAAAAGATAATGACAAGGCCTTCATCAGCTTTGTTCACAACCTCAAAGGTAACATGACAGTGTGCTGAACAAATTGTAAATGGAACCACTTAAAAGGAATCAGAGGATATAGCAAACCTGCTGGCTGATAAATCTAATTCCAGTTTCACCCCTTCTTCCCCTCATTACCCCTCAGAAGACACCCTCGACCATAAATCCTCTGGCTATCACTAGCAAACAAGTCTTCAATGCACTCTCCAAGTCAAAGAATACTACCTCAATAGGCCCTGATAATATCCTGGGATACCTCTTGGATAGCATGACACATGAGGTATCAAGCACTCTGAAATCACTGTTCAACATTAGTCTAGTAATTGGCTTCATGCCTAGTGAATGGAGGACTGCAGTAGTTAACCCTTAGCACAAGGTTTGGCCTTCTACTGACTTGGATAACCACAGACCATAAGTCTGACTGGTCTTGTACGTAAACGCATGGAAAGAATTATCATAGATATTTTAAATAAAGACACTGGGAACCCATTTTCTTATTTACTTCTACAAGTATTACAGATATTGAAATAAAATAGCACAAGCACCGATAGCCATTTGCTAAATACATTCTCACTATGAAAACAGACTCAGCATGAGCAGTAAACTTCTCTGCCCTTGAAACTCACATTCATTGAAATGGCATGAAAACCCACATTAAAAGAAAACACATCTGACAGTGGAGGATTAAGTTTACCTTTGAGCTGTTTTCAAACCATAGGCTCCTTGCACACATTTATAGGGCCATGCAAACATGTACATGTTCTTTGATTCACCCTCATGATAAATTATATTCCTTATATAATACATCACAATTTGTTAGAATGGTGTTTTAAATCTGTAGTTATGAACATTCTTCTAGAAAGCAATGAAACAAAATGTATGAAATAATGATAAAGCTACCCATTTCAGAAAATTTTGACCATAAAATGCCACTCAAATTTCTATCATTATAATCCACCAATATTACTCAAAAAGCACAATCTTTTCAGAAGTAAAATTCATCCAGATAATTCTACCTTAAAGAGATCTGTAACTAAGAAAAGAGGTTGCTACTAGCAAACAACTTTACATTTCAATGTTTTATCTACAAATTCAGTGCCTGCTGCCTTTGAAGAATACATTTTCTGTTACATTAAAAATGGTAAGCTGGTAATATTGCAATAGGGAATGACTGACAATCCAACAACAAGTTACTAGGCATCTTATACAAAGAAGGACACACTCAGGAGTGTAGAACCCCTATACCTCCTTAAAATGCACCAAATAATCCACAGTCAAAATGGCACTGCAATATTAGCACTTCATCTACATGGTGTGGGAGTAAAACCCACAGCCTTCTGCACCAAAGGCAATTATGCTGCTAACCCTGCTTTCAAATTCTACAACACAAACAGTGACTGCCATTTGATAAAAAAACAGTTAACCACCAAAATTCGCTGTATACCACAAAAGAGAAAAACTGAATTAGCATAAAAAGTTTTAATCTCTGCTTTCGTAAAACACTTCATCAGAATGATAAAAACACAGTGCCGCATTCTATTTAAACATAAAATGTGAAATCAATTACTACTCGATTACAGTCAATTAAATGTAATTAACAATAAAAAAGTTTTTTAACCATTTATCTTCCTACTTTTTAAAAAAACACTTAATATTTATGCGTTCATTCAGACCTGGTAAAACATCTGACAATTCATTTGTGGTGAAAACTTTTTTTAAACAAAACAGTTAGTTGCATACTGAAAACAGACAGACTTAGCATGAGCAACAGTAAATTTATCTTCCCTTGCAACTCACAATTCCATGAAAATGAAATAAAACTCAGTCCCTTGAAAATGTACTGAAACTCAAACTCACAATTCCATCGGCTGTCTGGTAATCAGGCTCTTGTCTCCACTGGCGCTCACAGTTCCTTCAGCAGTCTGGTAGTTGGTATGGCGAATTCAGGCTCTGTCTCCTGTAACCAAGTTACAGGGTCAAGCCTGATCAAGTTAATTGACTAACTTGCCCTCCCCCTTAACTAGAGCATTACACACCATACCTTCATACCTCTCAACCTCTTAGCATAAGAAACCTGGACAAAGCCTAAAATAGGGACATATTTTAAATATTGCTCTTACAGACTTAGAAAGTTGCTAGAATAACAACATTTGTCTTAGCATGCATTTCCTGAAGAAAACAAAGTCAAACTGAAATGTATGACATTTATTTATTTAAATCCTCAGTGATTTGCCAGAAAAACACAAATATTGAGGAAAAGGCCAAAAATATAAGACAAAAATCAGGGCATTCTGCAAAAATCCGGACAGTTGAGAGGTGCGCATATCTCTCATTCTCTTTGTGTAAGAAATCTGAACAAAGCCTGAAATAATGGAGATACAATTGCTCAAAATATGGATCATGCCTCTCAACCTCTTCAAGCAAGAAATCTGGACAAAGCCAGTAGTAATGGGGGACAAAGGCCTAAAAATAGAGAAACTTTTTAAATATTGCCGTTACAGGCTTAGAAAGTTTATATAATTGCAGGTTTTACATTAGCACAAATTTTCTGAAGCATATGGAGTTTGAAACTCAAATGCCTGCCATTATTTTCTCACTTCAGTCCTCAATAGTTAGCCAGTAATTTGCAAGAAAAACAAATTTAGGAGAAATGGAACAAAAATATGGGGCAAAAATCTAGACATTCTGCCAAAATCTGGACAGCTGAGAGGTATGATTAGGGATAGATTTTAAATATTGCTCTAACTACAAAAGTTGCTGGAATAACAGGATTTGTGCTAGAATGTACTTTCTGAAGAACATAGTGACTTCAGTCCTCTGTGATTTGCTAGAAAACCACAAATTTTATGAGAAACAGATCAAAACTATGAGGCTAAATCTGGACAGATGAAAGGTATGTTAAACACACACACACACACACACACACACACACACACACACACACACACACACACACACACACACACACACACACACACACACACACACACACACACACCTACCTTCTCACACATATGAACACGATTGCCCTCTCTTTCATACAACAAACAGCTACTTTACATTCCATACACACACACACACACACACACACACACACACACACACACACACACACACACACACACACACACACACACACACACACACGCCCTTTATATCTCATTCAAACAGAATGGCTAGTTCAGCTTATATATATATATATATATATATATATATATATATATATATATATATATATATATATATATATACACACACACACACACACACACACACACACACACACACACACACACACACACACACACTTTCTCACTCATACAGAAATGAACGGAGCCTGTAGAATAAATAACATAAGTGTATATGCATGCACACACACACACTTTCTCACTCATACAGAAACGAACGGAACCTGTAGAATAAATAACATAAATGAAGTGTATATACACACACACACACACACACACACACACACACACACACACACACACACACACACACCATTCATTTTATGTACTTACCTTCTGTCTCAATGAAACGACTATTTTAAATTGCGCGCGAGTGAAAAATATGCTTACATCTGCGTTAGCGTGCATACGATGAACACGTGACCCTCCTTAAAGGAGAAGACACTACTGTAGCTTTTTCTCTTAGATCCTAGTGCCTCCCGATGTCTCTGCATTGAAAAGGTAGTAATAAATTTAAGCAAAGCAGTCTCAGCAGAAGTACTAGTATTATTGCTAAAACTCATGTCCCCATTGGGCTGATCTAACCTAGCAATGGTAGGGGATAGTAATACAACTTGGGAAGGTGTTATTGGTGTAGTAACTCCATTCAAAATAGGCTTAAACCAACCTGTATTCCTTTTGTGACTAACCTCAGATATGATCTCATTCACTAAAGTGTCCGGATAGTCCCTATTAATAAACATATTTCTCAAAGTATTACATTCATCAATAAAATTTGTGTGTAGGCTAACCATTCTAGCAGCTCTCACTAATTGACTCTTTATCACATATCTCTTAACATGAAAGGGATGTCAGCTGCTAAAATTTAAAAAATAATTGGAATAGGTGGGTTTACGAAATATTTGGACAATGAATCTCATGTGGGTATTGTCCTTCCTCACAAGTACATCCAAATAAGAAACAGCTTCAGTATTAAAATCAAAAGTGAAATTCAAAAAGGATGCAGAAGTAGGCATTAAATTCACAAGTGTTAAAGCTGAGTTATATTGCCTGTCTAGGATGATAAAAATGTCATCCAAAAAATGGGTATACCATACCACTTTTTCTTTGAACAGGTTCATATTAAAAAGAATTTCATTTTCCCCCCATGCCATGACACAATTGGCGAAGCTCCCTCCACATGGGGAGCCCATGGCTATGCCAGTTTTTTGAAAGTAATATTCATTGTTGAAAATGAGAAAATTGTTCATCAGGACAATCTCCAGTAAATACTCAATAAGGTCAATTTCGTCACTTGGTGTCCTTTTAAACACCAAGAATTCTCGTACCCAACTAATGCATAAGGCCTGCAGGATAACAGAATATAAATCCCTTACATCAATAGTTAATACATGGAAATTCTCATTAAAAATAACTTTACCCAAAGAAGCCAAAAAATCCAAGGAATCATGACAAATCTGTTTTTCTTTGTTAAATACTTCTGCAACTTTTAATCAACAAATTTTGCACAATCATATGTCATGCAATTCCATCCATCCACTATTGGATGGAAGGGAGGGTTATTAATATCCTTATGGATTTTTGGCAATCCAGACATAACAGGGGTTACAGGAACAGTCATGTCCAAATAATTAAATAAATTAATGTCAATCCTTTCTTCAATAAAAAGTTCATTGATAAGGTATTTGATTTTTCTAACAGCCCCATTAAATTCATTTAAAGATACCTTAACATAGGTATCAGACTGTAAGATGGCTAGAATTTTCGTATTATAGTCATTGTATTTCATAAAAATTATTCCACCCCCTTTGTCAGGTTTTAACACCCAAATACTTTGTGACCTTAATAATTCTAGTGCACTGTATTCAACACTGGTAACATTAGGTTTAAAAGGTTTAGTAAACTGCCCAATAAGTGTTTGCCTAATATCAAGCTCGCACAATTTTTCAAAAATAAGTAAACTATTGTGTATAGGTGGATTAAAGGTACTTGAAACAATTCATCACCAAAGGAAGTATTGTTACCAAAAAGAATGTTTAAATTCATTTTACGCACCATTAATTTCAGGTCCATCAAAGTTCTAGCTAAGTCCTCTCTTTTTGTTGGTACAAAAGACAAGCCCTTGGCTAGGAGTTCAGTCAGTTCAGGTGGGGGATTAAATGATGTGTAGTTGAAAATCTGAAAGTCTTTAGCTGCATTTGTAAAATCCCGCAGTTTAGTGTCAGGTAATGCCCTCATTTCATCATTCCATACATCATGTCCATCCACTAATGGCGTTGCCTGTTGTTCTTTTTCTTTTGATAATTGGACTGATATTGTTGGTGTCCTTTCCGTGATGTTTTGTTGTTCTGCTGGGGGGTGCTATGAAAATCCTGTTCGTTGGTTGCTCCATTGCCCTTGTTTAAATGCTCACTCTGTCAAACCCCATTTACAACTTCTGTTTGATCAACGGTGGCATTAGCAGTGGGCATGTTAGAGGAATCATTCACTTCATTGGTGGAAAAGTCACTTCTTGCTGAGTTCATAGCAATCATTGATGTATTATGACCTGGCGGGAGGGGATAAGCTTTACCATTTTCATAATCCTTTCTGTCATGGTCTAATTTCTTGATTTTGTTATTCTTTAACTTGTTCAAAGTGCTCCCAATACTACCATAAATACAATTTAGATCGTATTTATAGCGAGAAAAGTCTACATCCTCTTTAATGGAATTTTCTAAAGGCACAGGTTCTGCTTTTAAACGATCCATATCCTCAGTGTAGTACTTAACCAAAATACGTAAATAGTTACAGCTCTTTTGATCAAAGAGCTGTAACAGTTCATCATGTAAAGGAGAGTCATGTACCAACCCGGTTGGATACTTCCACTGGCGTAACCCTTTAGGCACCAAACTTAGCTTCATGCATTCATTGAGGTAAGACACCTCCAATTGTAGCTTTTTGAATTTGAAAAGTTTGTAATCAAACGATTTCAAATTGTCCACAATAGTATTACAGGCAGTATTAGTATTGGATGTAAGAGAGTCCCGTCTTGAATCCGTACTAAATTGAACAGGTTTGTTTAGACAGTCAGTAAGCGAAGGCATACTAGGACCATTAGCACTGCCCTCAGAAGTAAAATTGTTAATAACGTTTCTCTCACGTGACACAACACTAGAATACCCCTGGCCATTGCAACTAGTGCTAGCAGGAGGTTGTGTGGGACCATGCGAAGGACCAGTAATGCCATTACTGGTGCATTCAATCCTACCTTGGTTGCCAGTCAAAGAACTGAAGCTGTCAAGTTTTCCAACCAAGGTGTCCACTCTAGATGAGAGTTGCTGTATAAGCAAAGTCAAATTCCCTACGGCATTCAGCTCGGTAGGGGAATTCATCATGTCTTGTGAATACAGTGGTGTAGAACTGGAGGATAAGCCACTTGCCATAGCAGAAAAACAGTAAAAATAATGACAAAACAAACTTGAAAAACTGAAAAACAACACCAAAGGCAAGGGTTTATGCCACCAAAACTGTATTAAAACAAACAATCAACATTAACGCTTTCGTACACATGCAATATGTGAACTTCTTCAGACAAAATTCAAGTTACAAAACTACTGATAATACGCTATCACTTCATACACTAATTTCTTATGCCATTCATAGAAATCTTAATGTTTATGCACTCATAATTGATGCTCAAAAAGCTTTTGATAGGGTTAATTTAAAATTTTAGTTTGATATTTTATCATATTTTAATATACCCCAAGACTTTATTTTAACATTAAGAAAATTATATAACAATCCCTATACAACTTTATATATTAATAAAAATTTCTGAAAAAGAATACAAATTAAGAATGGTACCCGTCAAGGATGTCCGTTATCTCCTATATTATTCAATTTATATTTAGAACCATTATTTCTACATATCAAGCAAAATATTTATCATAATGCTCCAATAATATATGGTACGAAAATATCCATGGTGGCTTTTGCGGATGATCTTAATATTTACTGTACGACGCCTGTTTCAGATACCAAGAAAATATTAAAAGCAGTGGAAGATTTTGCAAAAATAACTACAAAATAAATAAAAAAAAAACAAGTTATTTCCTTTAAAGACGCCTACACCCTTTTCGCTTTTACCATTGGTAGGGCAGTTAAAATCCGAAGAAAAAATAAAATATTTGGGTATTGTTTTTTCAACAGATAATAGAGACTTTTATGCGAACAATGTTAAGTTAATTTGGGATCATATAGTATCTGATTTAAAAAGATGGAATAATTTGAAATTACCAATAATGGCAAAGGCTTCAATTATTAAAATGAATGTACTCCCCAGAATATTATATATTTTTCGAACTACTCAAGTCGTAATTTCTAGGAAATTCTTTAAACAACTTCATACGGAATTAGGTAGATTTGTATGGGAACCTAGAAAAACTAGAATATCTTATGATAAACTGATGACTCCGAAAAACAAGGGTGGTTTAGATTCACCGAATTTTGAAGCAATTTATTTAATAATAAATGCTAATAGAATTCTAAGAGTGGTTAACTTTGACAGGTCCAGTCCTAAATGGTCACCCAAGTGGTTGATTCTGAATCACAAACATGTTGCTGGGTTGGGTATTAGTTGTAAGGCATTACCTTTTTTAAATAAAGATACCTTTAAAATGTACGCTCTGATGGAACATATTAGATTATATAGAATATCAGTACAAAGTCTGTTTAATTCACTAAACCTCTTACAATATATGATGACTTTCCAACCATTTCACAAGAACCCGAATCTGAAAATTGGTAATCAACTGATAGATCTTAAAAAATTCCCACTTATAATTGATCTAACCATACTTGATTTATATCCTTTTCTTGGTATCCCAATACACGACATGTTAAGAGAGATGAGTCTTCCTAACTCGTATTTAATTATAATGAGACAGTTAAAGGATCTTTCAATAAGTTATTTTAGTAATTTCAAAATTAAAGAAGAAGACTTAACCATTTGTCTAAACTTATGGCAAACTCTTATGCAGGACCTCAAATATATAACGGCTTCATATAATTTGATAAAAACGTGAAATATAATAACCAAATACTCTTATCTAAATACTGGAAGGAGAAATTGTTACCGATTGAGGATAGTAAAATATTGAAAGCAATTAACTTAACCTTAAAATCAGTATCTCTTCAAAAGTTATTATCTACTCAGTTGATGATATTTAATAACGCTTAATACACTCATCTCAGTCTGCATAAATTTAACTCTAAAAATTCACCCAAATGTCCATATTGTATGGATCAAACAGCTGACCTTTTACACATGTTCTGGAGTTGTAAATGTATATTCAAACTTTGGACTTCTTTAAAAATTAAATTACAAAAAATGGGTTATCAACAGTCTACACTTTCTTGGGAGTTTATGATTCTTCATATTCCTCCGAATAATTTGGACAGATCCCAAATGATCATACTTATAAATATTTTTCTGTTAATGAAGCTTTATATAGCTACAAATTGGTTGAATCCATCCCAGACTTCATAGGAAAACTTTAAAAGTGTAGCGATAAGACATATTTTAGCACATAAATTACTAATTAAAGATCATAAGAAAAATATAAATAACACAAAAATATGGGAGCAAATCTTTAACATTGTGTTAGCTTAAGGTTCTTATCCACTTTTCCCCGGGAAATACATACTTCATATGGAGGCTAGTATAGATAAGCCTTATATTGATACTAGATTTTTATTTTATCTTTCTTTAATACCCATCTAGAAGTTTATATTAATGTATAATGATCTTATGTAACTATTGGAAGCATTCATGTATATAATGTACATATGTTGTAGTATTGTATTAACATTTGGAAAAGAATAAAGATTTATTATTGAAAAAAAAAAAATTCAAGTTACAAATAATCACTTATATAAGGTGCACACTTAAATGACATCACAAATCTAATTAAGACATCAAAGGTCCCACACACAAAATATAATAACCTAAAAAGGTTAAAAATCCATATATATGTACATATAAATTAATATAACAATTTTATAAAAAAACAACAATAGTAATACTAAAAAGCTTCTACAGTCAATATTAAATCTGAATTTATCTTTGAAAAGATTTAATTTTCAATAAACATTAAATATAGCAAACATCATTAAGCCCAGGATATGAAAAGGCATTCAGTGTAAGCTGCCAATAAAATTCTCTTTCTTCTAGGAGTACCTGCCATGGTCCCCCTCTGCGTCTTTTTTTCACCTGATCAATTATAAAGTATAGGAAATGGTGACCATTATTTTCAAACACATGCCTAGCCAAGGCATTGTTCATATTCTGCTTATTAATATTACATTGGTGTTCATAAATTCTTTGCCTGAAATGCCTTTTGGTCTTGCCAATATAAAATGCTTGGCACAATTGGCATTTTGCAACATAGATCACCCCTATACTGTCACAATTAAATTTACCCCTAATTTTCCATTGGCTGTTGTTAATGAAAAAGGAACGAGACACAGCAATAAACTTGCAGAATTTACAACTACCACATTTCCATGTCCTTTTGCATATTTATATGTTCATATATATGTCCCACCTGTATGATGTCAGGCCGGTATCAGTAACATATCATGCAGTACATTCAGGCTCATAATAACTCCCAGTTTACAGTCATCTGTTAACATTGTTAACCAGAGTCCTGTACTGTTAGCCTGTACTTCAGAGATTTAGATGCCAAATAACAGCGGTCCCAGGACTGAACCCTGAGGTACTCCACTTGTCACATGTCTGGAGCTGGAGTTGAAGTCAGCTACCTCTACAGTCTGGGTTCTGCCAGTAAGCCATGTGACAAACCATCAAGTGACATAGGGATTTATGTCCACCTTAGTATGTTAATCTATGTTTCCAGACTGGGTGATGGTGGTGAAGGGCTTGGCGAGGTCCTCATAGGCTGCGTGGGCTGCCTTACTCTCTTCAACTGCTCTGCAGACTGATTCAAAGCAGTCAGTTTCTGGAGATGATATTGGCCCTCCATGAGCCCAATCTGTGTGGTGTCTAGTGTTTGAGGGTGCTAATGTCTGTGGTCATACATTCCATTATAATGCTTTACATGGCCTTGCAGATCAGGCTCGTCAGACTGCTGTGTCGGTACTTCCCGGGATCCTAGGTGGATCCCCCCTTGTGGAGTGGGATGACTGCAGCTGTGCACCACTCAGTGGGCACCAGGCCTGATGTGAGGCTATGATTAAACATGACAATTAAGTGAGTTGCCATTTCATTTTGTAGTTCATGTTGTACACAGGCCAGGATTCATCTGGTCCCATGGACGCTGTATTCTTAGCTGTGGAGAGTGCGGTTTCTACCTGTGTGGCCATGATTACAGGAAATTGGAAATCTTATGGTAATGACATGGGCCCTTTAGGGGTTGAGAGGGGGGTTGAATGTGGCACTAAATCAATCTGCCAGGATATTGGCATAATTCTTGGGATCAGTCTATGTAATGCCATTCTACTGTAGCTCAGCGCCCTTTTGAGCATTGCCATTTAGATTCTGGACATAAGTATAGAATGCTTTGTGGTTGTCTCTGGAATCTGTGGCACATTGAGTTACGTAACCAGCTTTGGAGAATTTCATGAGGGATCCTAGCCTCTTACTGAGGCTGGTAATGGAGTTGTTTGCATCCTTGGATTATCCTTATTTCTTCAACAGTTTCTACCTTCTGTTGTATAGTCTGTTTATGGCAAGGGACGACCAGACTGGCTTGCATTATATGGGGAGAGCATCATGGTTCTATGTGGGATGGCACGAATCATGCACAAGTGGATGTGCTCATACAGTGCCTTATTGTAGGATTCATCAGTTGGACATTCAGCTCCTGTCTCCATGGGTGTCACAAATTTTGTCATGTCTGACTTGAGTAGCATAAAGTTGGCTTCAGAGAGGTCTTTAACGGACAACTGTATATACATTCATTTCACATGTTCAGTTTGATTTTCCTATGGTGGGATTACTTTGGTGAAACCTCAGTCTCATGTACGACTGTGATGGCTTAGTGATTAACTACTGTTATTGTAGTGTACAGAGTCCTGGGTTCATGACCTGCAAAGGCTGGTTACATTTGTTCTGGCCAGAACAACAGCTGATGCATACAAATCAAATAGGGAAGTTTAGGTTAGTCACACTCAATACAATTCAAATGCCCTACTTTGGCAATCCTGCTGATGTCATTCACTGTGAAGTACACATTTGGGGAAAGAGTACTCCAGTAATCTATGTGGCATGCGCTATAACAGTTCACTACTGTAGTGTGATATAGAACTCTGGTAGGGGTTCTATTCCCACACATAGGAGTTGTGGATGCTTTTTGTGTCTGTGTAGGGAGCAATGCATGCTTGGCTAGTAACATTCACTACAATTCAAATGCCCTACTTTGGCAATACTGCTGATGCCATTCACTGTGAAATACACCTTTGGGGAAGACATACTACAGTAATCTCTGTGATGTGTCCTATACCTGCGTAGTTCTGTAGTGTAATAAACCAGTTAGGTAGGAGTTCGAATCCCAAACCAAGACAGGTGTGTGCGTGTGTGTGTGTGTGTGTGTGTGTGTGTGTGTGTGTGTGTGTGTGTGTGTGTGTGTGTCTTAATGTGTCCATGTTTGTTCATGTCCTGTGCAGTTGTGAGCGTGTAACAACTGGACTCAATGGTGAGTGGGTTTTGCAAATGTCTTATATGGTGCCCCTAGTGTATATCACAATATCCACTGTACAGGGATAACAGATGTGATATCATTACATAGTCAGTCAGGGGTTCCATACCCTGGACTGGTAGGTGTGTGACAGATGCATGCTAACATTTTACTCTCCCAACCCACCCTGACATCTTTGCCTCTGTCTGCCTCTCTCACTCCCTCTCTGGTGGATGTGGAGACTTACACCTGCTTTGCTTAGGCAGCAGCATGTGTATTTTAAGTGATGCTTATGATCAGCTGATGGTCTCTGCATGAATTGCAGCCCTCCTCTAGCTGATTGCATGTGGAACAGCTGTGATAACATTCCCATAGCCAGTTGCATGGAAACACACTCCAATATCTAGGAACAGCATGTTGGTGTTGGGCCTTTTCATTCACTGTGAGCATGAACCTGATCTGTTGTGTGTCAAACAGCATCACAGATGGATTGGGGACTTACCTCTGACAACATACACTGTGGAAACAGGCCAGCACACAGGACTGGGATCTGCCTGTCTTGACTACAGACTGTAAGTGCTGCTATACTGCAGTTGGGGTAATGTTGGTTTAACAGGGTGTGTGTGGATATGGCTGTCCTACATGTTTTAATACTTGTCATGTCAGTGCTATGTTTATGAGGAATCCCCATCTGTAGGGTCATCTGCAGACTGAGCAGTCTGTGGTGCCTTATGTTCCTTGTGTTAGCCATAGAGCACCTATCTCTAAACTGCAGAAGGTAGTGTGAGGATTGCAGTCAGTAGATGGTGACAGCCGGGAGAGTTACAGACGTCATATCCCTCATAGGACATATGTTGCAACAAACCCTGTTACGACAGTAAATGTATGAGGTTATCACAGCGACATGTAAATATTGGGCCTGTGTTTGTGCCTCCAGCCACAACTCTGTCAACTTTTGTACATATGTCATGCAGTAGGGGGTGCATATGTTCTGTACACCATATTCACTGACAGCATATCTGCTAACAAGCCAGTGAGATATCAGACTGCTACACATGTTATGTATAGTAGGGGTTATATTTGAGGGCATAGCCTGGGCATTCTGTGGTTGTGTGTACAGTACTAAGATAAAGTCTAGTAATTGTCGACAGTGTGTGTATAGTGAATATGTACCTTGGCTTAGTTGGTTTAGTACTAATGGACACTTGTCATTATGAAAACTGCCTCATCCACATGTTATTGCAGGATGCCTATACACTATCTAGCATTAATGAATTGAATGCAGCGTATAGGTGCAGCCATGTTTTCTTGAATGATTTTTTTTTAGAAAATGTTATAGAACAAGATGTGTTGAAATATTTGACTGTTTCGTTTCCTAAGATTACAACAGTTTTCGGATTGCCCAAGATCCATAAAAATGTGTACAACCCCCCCATGAGGCTATTGGTTAACGCTAGGGGTTCAATCACTTACCTGATAGCCAAGTATGTGGACAACATATTGAAAAAATATGTTGAAAAGGAAACACACATTTGTAAAGATTCTTGGGCTTTTTTGAAAGCCGTAGGTGCTTTAGAATTCAAGAGAGGTCATAGATTTTTGACAATAGATGTAAAAGACCTCTATAAGTCTATTCCTCATGCCACAGGGATAGACTGGGTCACTGATCGTTTATTGCATCACAATGCTAGCAGTGTAGAAATCAGATTGGTGCAGGAACTGTTAGATGTCATTTTGAGGTACAATTTTGTAACATTTGGGGGAGAGATATATTTACAGAAGACTGATGTAGCCATGGGCTCACCAGTAGGGGCCAGTTTTGCCAAAATTGTTATGGCTGAATGGGAACACAGATATGTGCTTGGCAATTACAATGGTCAGTTTAAAACTCTTTTTTTACACCAGATTTTTGGATGACATCTTTATACTGACGGAAGGTTCAATTAATGATGTGAGAACCTTCATGGACTATCTCAACTCCAGCACGTCTTTTTTGAACTTCACATTTGTAGAGTCTGATTCTAGAATTTCTTATCTGGATGTAGACTTATATAAAGACATTTCTGCTGGTAGCTTTAAGGCTAAAATATTTCGGAAGAGTTCCTACTCTAACACCATGTTACACTTCACTAGTGCCCATCCTGGGCACCAGAAAAGAGGGGTAGTGAAGGGACAACTTGTGCGCACTGCTCGAATGGTAACTGACGATGAATCCTTTTTAGAAGAATGTGAGTTTATTAAGGGATTGTTTCTACACAGAGGTTACCCAGACATGTTTATTCATGACCTGGTTACTGAGGTCCAGACTAAAAGGTATGGGGGTGTTTATAAACCTATTTTACAAAGCAGTTTGTTCACAAGTTGTTCACTAGAACATCTATCTCCAGTTATGCCTGAAGTCTTTTTAGACAGCAAGAAAGTTGACACTTCTATCTCTTTCATCACCAATTACAGTGCTGAGATTCACCTAATTAAGGAGGTGGTTGTCAAGAACTGGAGTATTTTCTTGTGTGATGATGCCTTACAAGCCAGGTTTGGTACTTTGCCTAGGTTTATATATAGGAGGGGTGACAACCTCAAATGGATATTAGAAACAAAAAAAGGACACTTGTGTTAGAATAGAGGGCACTTTCAAATGTGAGAGTTGTAACATGTGTAGGCATATTGCCACTGGTTCGAGCTTTAAAATTGCTGGGTCTTCTTTCTCCACTGTTGGTAGATTCAACTGTAAATCTCGATCGGTTGTTTATTTGGCTTGCGGCCAATCTTGCCAAGCATTTTATGTGGGCAAGACTAACAGAGGTTTTAATGAAAGAATCTATGAGCATTTATACTGTATTAGGAAAAACAAGTGTGAAAATGCTTTGGCGAAACATGTTAATGACCACCCTCAGCACAGTTTTACTTTTAGGGTGTTAGGACAGGTTTCCTTTGACATCAGGGGGGGGTCCTTTCCAACTATTATTAGAGCGCCTAGAAATGATTTGGCAGCTGAAACTCTGTTCATACAGACTTCCAGATCTCAATGACAGAGTAAGTTTAGCTTGCATTTTGAAACTTAGAAGTTTGCAGAGGTAATTTTATTATTACTACTTTTCATTTATTATTTTTTACTTTTTACCTTTTGTCATTAAAAAGGTTTTATATACTATCAAATTCCGAAGATATGGTTGTTCGAATGCAGGAACCACAACCAAACCAAACCGAAAACAGGAAATTATTAAGAAGGTAATATTTCTGAATTCACCACAGGAACCATGTAAATCCAATAAACAAAATAGCTCCCCTGAAGGTAAGAATACGATAATGCCACTTTGTTCTCCACAAATATGACAAAAGGCACGATACACACGTATTGATTCACATATTTCACAAAAGTCCGACACGGATGTTGTTTTATATACTATGTTTTTTGGTTTCAAACATTTTAAACATTTTATGTTTATATATATTTCCATTTTGTTTTGTCTTTAACACATTTTTCATAGATTCGACTTTTGTATGCAGTAGTACTTTAAGAAGTTTTGAGATTAGCTTTTTCCCACACATTGATGTCAGTGAGTTTTAACCAGTTGGTTGGTCCATTCAAATGTATCATGTGGTGTTAATTGTGTATTTAAGGAGTTTTTTTTACATTTGCTACCTTTTGATGTCTGTCTGAAGAAGTTCAGTCTTTTTGAACGAAAAGTGGATGTTAATAAAATACTTAACATTGGATTTTTTGCTGCTGGTTCTGCTGACGTGGATTTTGTTTTATTTATTTCAGTTTGTTTTAATTTTTCTGTTGCTACACATGTTATGTATAGTAGGGGTTATATTTGAGGGCATAGCCTGGGCATTCTGTGTTTGTGTGTACAGTACTAAGGTATGTGCAAGTCTAGTAATTGTCGACAGTGTGTGTATAGTGAATATGTACCTTGGCCTGTGTAGAGACTGAGGTAGATGTCATTGTTCTTGGTCCTGTTCTATCTGATGTTACATGCTACTCCACTGTGTGTCACCCTATCAGCTTATGTGTTTGTAGGGGTGAACACACACATGTCCCATACCACAGACAGGCATCGGACCACATGTGTAGTGACCCAGTATATGCAGGGTTGTTGTATGAGTGGCTCATATGAGGATGGTGTAGCTCAGATAGTCCATATACTGTAATATTACACTAACTTACCATATGTGGCTGTGTTCACATTGGTTGTGGTTATGCACTTTCACACAGGTGTCTCTTACTCTGTGAGGTCACAGGCCTGTAGAGCCTGCTATCTATGCAGGTACATGTGTATTCCCACATAGGAGATGTAGACCAGTGTTGAGTCAGTCTGCTTGCAGCCTGCACTGTGCTTTGTTACATGCCTAGCAGCCTTCTGCACTTATCCAGTGAGATGTTATGTCCTGATACTTGCCAGATGTACTGCTGCCAGGTCACCATAACAGTCATGTATCAAAAAACAAAAAGACAGCTTGGAAACTCTCTCTCAATTTAATTCTCTCTCAGTTTAATGAAGCGCTTTTCGTCTTGCACATATGGCAAGACCATCAGAAACTGAACAAACTTCAACACAAGCAATATATACACACCCTTTTTGTCACATATGTAGCAGGTTTATGACAGATATGTAAGTTTCTGACTTCTTAGTTAACTAAATAATACCATATTTTGAGAGTCAACACAATAATTTGAGATATAGTATTGTTAGTTTATGTATGTTTGTATATATATTTCTATCACCATTGCAGGTAAAAATTCTGAAGGAAGGGAAGGGAAGGGTTGAGGTGTTCTAAAATATTGTCAGTCATGTTTGTTTTTAAGTAGCAATAATGTGGATGTGCCTTTAAGACACAAGATTTTAATTAGAAGTGTCATGTGACAAAAAGGGTTTGTATATATTGCGTGTGTTGAAGTTTTTTCAGTTTCTCATGAAGTCTTGCCATATGTGCAAGATGAAAAGCGCTTTATTAAACTGAGAGAGAATTAAATTGAGAGAGAATTTGTTTTGGTGTTTCCAAGCTGTCTTTTTGTTTTTTGCTAGTTTGTCTTATTTTGGTTCCTGTCTGTTGGAGATAACAGTCATGTATGTCAGACAAAGCAGTGGGATGCTGTACAGATGTATGTCACTAACTAGTGGGTAATATGTGGCCATGGCACCTCTGTACCAGTGGTTATTATGTGTCAGGACAGACAGGAGTGTATGAATGCATAACCTATGGGGGCAAATGTATACCAGTATTTACAACACATGTTATACCCATCTACATGACTGTTAACATCCACATTGACAGGCTTGGTCCACATGTCTTGCATGAAGGGGTTCTGTGTATACCCCTGGACTGACCAGAGTGTGTCAGACTGTCCACATATGTTGAAGAAAACAAAAGCTGGATAAACGCCTGGTATACACCTCAAGCGAAAAAAATGAAAAGACCAATGGTTAGACCACAGCTGAAGATAAAAATGGAATAATCCACGTCATGAAATAAATCACTTGCAGCTTCACAGTAGTGCCCTTTATAAAACCAAAAGTTGTAACTGAGATGTAGTAGTCAAGGTAGGAAATGGTTCACTTGCAGTTTCACACCACTTTATTAAACAAGAGTAAGCGCTTTCGCGATCTAAGTCAGCTGATCGCTTCTTCAGACTCATAAAAACAGTTAAAACATTGGTATTTAAAATATGGTTCAACCAATGAAAACACATATAGAACTATGACATAGACTAATTAAAATTGCATACATCAGTACATTAATTTGCCTTATATACTGCATAAGATAAAATAAAATATACATATAACAGACACATTTTATGTAATAATCCATATTACTTAATGTTTTAGTGGTCTGGATTTTAAAAAAGGAATAAGGTAGAGGAAGTCGAACAAAGATGGATTTTACTACTTCAGGCAGATAGGTCTCCTGGATTGAACAATGCTGTTTCCTTGAAACCTTTTTTAAAATCCAGACCACTAACACATTAAGTAATATGCATTATTACATAAAATGTGTCTGTTATATGTATATTTTATTTCATCTTATGCAGAATATAAGGCAAATTAATGTACTGATGTATGCAATTTTAATTAGTTTATGTCATAGTTCTATATGTGTTTTTATTGGTTGAACCATATTTTGAATACCAATGTTTTAACTGTTTTTATGAGTCTGAAGAAGCAATCAGCTGATTTAGATCGCGAAAGCGCTTACTCTTTAATAAACTGGTGTGAAACTGCAAGTGAACAGTTTCCTACCTTGACTACTACATCTCAGTTACAACTTTTGGTTTTATAAAGGGCACTACTGTGAAGCTGCAAGTGATTTATTTCCTGACGTGGATTATTCCATTTTTATCTTCAGCTGTGGTCTAACCATTGGTCTTTTCATTTTTTTTTTGTCCACATATGTTGGCCATATCTCAGCTGTACTCTACAGGGGTGTTACTGTGCTAGCAGTGGTACTGTACTATGATGACATCAGGATGTCTGTCAGTAGCCAATGGCGCACATGTTAACAGCAGATGTAGCCTCCTACACACACCATTTCTGTGAAGACAATCCCTATTACAGTAGCAATAGTCTACAAATATACATGCAATACATACCTGACATCCCCTTGCACTGAGAGGTTGGGACTATTGGGGCTGAGGTAGGGCTCCACTCCATGTGCAGGACATATGGTGAACATCTATGTATATATAATTATACATATATCCATATAGATATATACGCATATACATATCTTGCTTACTGTATGACAACAGTTTTACACATATGTGCCTGTGTTCCAGCCTCTGTTCTCCACCTACATACCAGGCTTTGCACATATGACATGCTGTCAGTGGTTGTTATGTAGTGGGTTGTGTGTATGTCATGCTGTCATTACTGCCATCACTCCACTGATGTTGTGTCTCCCACACATACTGGGAGGTCGGGGCCATATATGTGTGTGGGCTTCACCTACACAACACATGTGTGCCCTAATGCACTCACTCCAGTGGCCAGTGTATATAACAGTGGTATATGGCCCTGTATTAGTGAGTCTAGGGGGGGTGAACCATGAGTAACCTAGGCTGTTACAACATGTGTGGGTATCTTGGGTAAGCTGCCTTAAGGTATCTGGATGTACATTACCATACAATCCACCTTGGGTAAATGTAGGCCTACTTCCTCCTGCCATACGGAATGTTCTGTTTGTCAGTGTGATTGTGATGGTGTCAGTTATGCCTTGTTATGTAACACATATATCCCATTGTGTCAACTGGGGTCTGTATCCCCTAGGGATTGTGAACAGAGTGTAGATAGAGGCTGCTGAACTATACATCTGCATTACGTACTGTTGATTGTCTGGTATGCTGTGGCCCAGTCTGTCATTATGATTGTACTATTTGAAGGCCTCAACCTGGACAGCAATATGTCAACCTTTCTAGACCACTGTCTTAGTATAACTGTTTCACAGTTGCATTACACTGTTCATATGGTTGTCAGTGTCTAAACACCTGTATGACATGGCATATACAACTGTCATAGTACACAAATAAAGCTTTCACATTCATTTATGCACACCTGTGTGTGGTGTTATACCTTTTGATATCTCTGTGGGTATATGTTGCAAGCTATGAAACTCTTTTGTATGGGTGGCTCATACAGTCTCCAGTTGGTAAAGTGGTGACTGTAGGTATACTGTCCACTCCATATTGTGTGCATGTACTGCAGATGTATCTTACTGTACATATCTCTGTGTGCGTATGTGTAGTTACATATATATATATATATATGTGTGTGTGTGTGTGTGTGTGTGTGTGTATATATATATATATATATATATATATATATATATATATATATATATATAAAATTGTATCTGCATATATATGTCTGTGTATATGCATCCTAGGGCTGGCCATGTCATGTCTGGTCCTGGTCATGGGATCTGCAATACCTGGTAGTGTATTGCAGGGGGACATGCTTGGCTGTGGGGGGTATTCCTATTCATACAAGACATATATTGTGTGGGGCCTCTCAACCCCATTAATGTTGCATGAGGACATCTACGTTTTTATTTCCCCATTGTTATCTACAGATGTATGTCCATATATACCTATATGTATATATATATATATATATATATATATATATGTATATATATCTACATATAGCAATATGTTGTACCTGTTTAGACATTAATATATTTACTCACACACATACATGTACATGTTGGAATACATTCTGTGTACTGTTGAATGACTGGGCTGGATGATATGTTTTTGAAAACATCAGGGTTATGCATATTTGGCATGGTGGCTATGGAGTGCAAGGTCCTGGGTTCAAGCCTTGCACAGGCTGTTTATTTTGTACTGGGCAGAACATAGGCCTTTGGATACAGAGTGATTAAGGCACTTTAAAGCAGTTGTAAGCAGGTTTGCGTGGGTTTGTGTGGAGGTAAGCAATGCTAACTTCCAGTTAGAGTGTCTTACACTCAGTTAGCTTCTAAATTGCTTAACCTTTGTAGGCAGTGCTTACTCCCATGCAAACAGGCTTAAACCCACTTACTACTGCTTAAACGTGCTTACTCCCACTTACCCCCATGCTAATGTCTTTAATGGAAAAGGAAAATGGGTGATAGGAAAGTTGTGCAAAAGGGGCACAAAGAGGGAAAGACAGTAGGCAAGATAGCTAGGGATGTGCAGGAAGGGTGTAGGGAAGGTCCATAGCTGCCCATTTCTTCTACAGCAACAGCTGTGCATATGCAATGACTTTGGATGTACATTTGAACACTCCAACCCCTGAGAGAGGGGTGAGGACAACAATAATATGTTGTGATACCAATTAGACCAGATTACATGTGTCCAGTGGATATGTGTGCAAAATGGACAGCTAGATATGGGGCGTGATTTTTTGGGGGAATGGATTGCCTTTTTTTGTTTAAGGTGAGAGTGGGATGTTGGGGAAGGAAAGTAGGTATGCACGGGGAGGATAAGTTGGGTAGGATGACAGACAAGACAGACAAGACAGCATACAGGGGCGGTATATGACACATGTGGGGGTGACACCTTGGGCAGGGAGGGGTGTTTGGAAGTCACAAGCCCATGAGCCCACTAATGGAAACAGTGGGACTGAGGTCCCCACCCATGGGCAGTCATCACTGCACCTTCACGGCCCCAAAGGTGGCTGTGCTGGGGGCTGTGTAGGAGGGGCAAGCTCACCTTCTAATTGTGCCACTCATCCCTCAAGCTGGTATAGCCGGATTCAAAACTTCATATTGAGCTCCCTATGCACCACAGCCCGGACCTGATGATGGGTGACATGTTCCTCTCCACACCCATCCCTGGGGGGGACGAGCCCCATTCCCTGCAGCAGTTCCACCTGAAGGTGGTGCAAGTCCAATGGAGGAGGAGGTCCTGGGCTGGGCCCCAGACATGCTGGTGCCCGGTGCCATGGTCAGCTGAGATGGGACAGGTGGATCCGCTGGGACTGGCCTTCCCATATGAGTTATGTTGTAGCAGGTTTATGACAGATATGTGTTAGTAATAGTCATCAGCATTCAGGATTAGTTATAACAGCATGCATGGGTATTCACATTAACGCAAAACACCAGATTTAAAACAGTTGCAGAGCAAGCAGAACTCATGCATATATGGAACAACAGTGGCCATTACAACAGCATGCAGGTTTCATTGATGGCAACAAGCCAACAATATGGGTGTATTTTAACATGGCACATGCATAGAAACAAATGTGAATATTTATAAACCATTAGGACATATGTCCCAACATAAGTGTGGAGTGTACACATACCGATTGAGGTGTGTCATTGTGTTATTTTTGCACATATGGTAGGGGTGAGAGAGTTCAATTAACAACTAATATATCCTTGTAGTTTTTCACAACATTCTTAGTCACTGCAATGATCTGTCCCTTACATGTATTATTACACTACCCAATGGCCTTATATTGTACACTGGTATGTTTATAGATTATTATATACGTGACCTGTGTCTTGCATACAGGCATGAAAGATGCAGGTGTTAATGCAACATATGTTGAGAACTGCTGTCATACACTTTGGGTGAGGTGCTAGAATGACAGGTTTGTTTTCATATACATTCTCTGAGTATGTACACGTCTGACTATCAGTTGTATGTCATTAACAGCTGCCTACATTTCTTGGATCATCACACTGATTTTACAGGGGAACAGGGTACCAGACTGGTGATGTGGGCCATTTATCTGGACATACTGGACAGATTGGAGCAGTTGTGGGGTATGAATATGCATACAACTTTCTATTTGAACTTTCCAGAAAATCGTGTACAGTTGTTGGGTGTAATTATGCATACAGCTTTCTATGTGAACATTGTAACAAAAGCTGTACAGTTGTGGGGTATGATTATGCATACAACTTACTAGCACTCCCAGGATTCAAACCCCTGCTGTGTGTGACAAAAAATTTACAGTTAACATCATAGTACACTGTGCTATCAGGGAATTGATGTGAAACTTTCTACTGTTTTCTGTGTAACTCTCCCTCACTTGTACAATATGACTGACCTCTTGGCACATCCAACATTGCTATACAGAACTTCATACACATTTTATCTGCAAACCACAGTGTGGGTAACACTGCTTCATACAACAGCACTATGTATAGTATGCAACAGTTCAACAACATATGAAAGAAGAGTAAACAGAAGCACTCCAGGGGTTATACCTTTATTCACAGATTATTACACATTTATTTCTACTACTGGTACTTTTTCTAAGGCTCTTATATTTATTTGTTATGACAGTACATGCTGAATAATTACTGACCTGCCTCGCAACATAGCTTTTGCAACCTAGCATCATGGGCTTGCTGGTTCGCAGCCTGCTCATCTGCAGCTGTCAGAGGAATACAGTAATATTTAGCCATACCTATCCATAGTATACACAAGCTAGGCAATTATTAACTATTTTGTAGAATGAGTACTTACTCAGTACTGAGGCATTAGGCATCTGCCGAGACTCCTGGCTCCACTGTTCCAGTACATCCCCCCTCTGCCACTTCAGGTCAGCATGGTGGTGCCTGACCTGCTCACCAGTCTGGGGGATACCTGTGACACTGGTGAGGTCACGGGTGAGACTGTCCCAGGCCTCTGTTTTATACTGCGAGCCCTGGTACTGGCCCTGCAGTAGTCTCTGGTGTTTTACCAGGAGCCATACCATGAATTTTGACTCCTGGATGCCCCAGCGCAGTGCTCTAAATCGAGTGCCTTCACCCACACCAGCCATTCTGCCTGCAGTAGGAAGCTACGACCAGTTATGGGAAGTAATCCCACCTGTGGGGTTTAAATATGGCCAGTTTCCCACACTTTTCCATGATTGGCCGATTTTGAAAAGGCTAAGCTATGGGCACACCTGCTTACTTAAGGTTGGCAGTGCTTAAAGAGGTATACCACTAGGCAGATTGCATTGGCTCCCCTACACATTGCTTACACTTACTAAGTTGAGCTGTGCTGCGGATAGCATTACTTAATAGTTAATTAGCACTATATTTGCCTTTTGGCAGTGATTTTTTATTCATTACAGGTTACATATGTGTCTGGTATTCGTGATTCATGTGTACATACACTGTATGGGGTCCTGGGGACTTCTACAGTTTATTACAGTAACACCTCAAATCTATGCTTACTGCAGCACTCTATTTCACATATTTATGCTCAGTGGCAGGTTATACAACATCACACTATACATAGATTCAATTCACATGTTTGGTTTTATTTTCCTTTGGTGAGGATTAGTTTGCTGATACCTCATTTATATATATTGCTATGATGGCATAGTGGTTAACTACTGTGACTGTGGTGTACAGGGTCCTGAATTTGAGCCTTGCAGAAGCTGTTTATTTTGTTGCTGGGCAGAACATGGGCTTTTGGGTACAGAGTGATTAAGGCACTTTAAAGCAGTTGTAAGCAGGTTTGTGCGGGTTTGCGCGGAGCTAAGCAATGCTAACCTCCGGTTACAGTTTCTTTCTTACATCAGTTGGCTTCTACTTTGCTTAATCTGTGTAGGCAATGCTTACCCCCATGCAAATGCACCTAAACACGCTTACTAGTGCTTATATATGCTTACTACTGCTTATTTATGCTTAAACCTGCTTACTAGTGCCTTATTCATTATGACACTGACACTTCACATGTGCATTTAATGCAGTACTTCAGTTCACATTTAAATGTCATTTAGCAGGTTATACAGCAAAAATATGTAAAAACATGTTCATATACAGATTTCACATGGAAAATGGTAGGTGCTGCAGTGGGACTCGAACTGAGAATGCCTGCTCATTAGGTGGATGCTTTGACCGCTACACTATTGCTGTGCTGCTTCCTTTGCATATGTCTTCCTTGTTATCCTCTTCAGCCTTTTAAGCTGCTTTAACCATATCTAAGCGATGGGCACACCCGCTCACTTACAGTTAGCTGTACTCGGAGGTTAGAAAAAAAAATAAAGGGGTTTCTTCTTTTTATTTTTATGTCCTGTTGCTGTTGTACACATGGGGGACTCTTGGTGGGGATATGCGGACACCTATGAGTGGTCTCACTCATTTATTTACACTTTCTGCTTTTCTACTTTGCAGGGGCGTGTTTATTCTAAGAGCTCTGCTCTCAGATATGCCCCCTGCACTCGTGTACACTCCATGTAGGATTAGGAGTTTAGGCAATGCACCTTCATTAATATGCATGGCGCACTGCTGTCCTCCTCCTAAATAGTCACTTCCATGCAGGATTAGACTAGTCCTGCATGGAAGATTAGTAAATCTGGGGGAGTGACTTTTCCCTTATTTATTTTACACTATATTGCATTTGCTTGATGGCAAAAGGAGAGAATAGGCCTATTTAGTCTATCTTTTTAAAGTGCCTTAATATTCTCCAGACACTTCATCCCTGTCTTCCCAATTACCCTTCTTCTAGCTTATTTTCAAATCAGATAGCATGCTGTCACCAAATACCAAAGGGTGCCTTTAAATTACAATTTTACAAACTTTTTTTAGGGGCAGCTGCAGCTTTAAGACTTTTTTAAATGCAACTGAGGAGTTAATGACAATTAGCTAACAGCTAATAAGGGGAGGAACATTACAAATCATGAGACTACTAGACAGTGGAAAGAAATTGTCCACTCACTTTTTAATAATCAGTGAGCTGAGATCACTGGGTTGATGTGTTTTTTATTTATTATTTAAATTAGTGGTGATGGCACTTGTAGTTTGAGCCCAGGATTTGTTTACTCAGGTAGCCTTAGAATTTGTTGGAGTCTGTCAGAGACCAGGAAGTCTTCCTTCCATATAATTGCAGTAACTACTAGCATTTTGTTCCAGTACACTACTTTTGGTGAGAAATGTCTTACTAGTAAGCACTTATTCATGCGGACTAAATTCCTTCCTTGCCTTACTCAAAGTGCCATGTCCCAATGAGAGAAAACTAAAAGTTTTTCTCTAGTATCTAGGAATGTATTTAATTTTCCTATATAGCAAGTGAAACTGAATGAGTAGTAAGAAAACATTACTGTATAACTGCTGGACTGTCCTTACAGTCAGGATAAGGGAATCATTAACATCAGTACATGGGAATTGTTTCATTCCCTACTGGGAAATTGTTTCAGTCCCTGTTGGTAAGAAAAGTAAAAGTAAAGCAAAATATAGAAATTTTAACTCTACTTTTATTAATTACAGGAAAGTGGTTAGTTGAAGCTGAAACTGTTAACTGAATATGATTGCAGGCTGAGGAGTCCATGTTAGTGTTCAGGAGGCACCCAGCACTTTTCATACATTTACTATTCTTGTGGCAAATGAATTCACTTTAACAGAAACTCATTTATTGCACAATAAATATTAATTAAATGTAATATATGGGATATAATTAGGGAAGGTCGGCACAGACATTTTTCTTTCAGGTACTTTCCTTTCTAATATTCAAATGGTCATGTTAACACCACTTGAGAAGTTTCTGAAACTATTGGAAATAAGGATGTTATTGTAGCAGAGTTAAAAGGAGGTGGGTTACCAACACAGGATTTATTGAATTTGATGAAGTAAAGTGAACCAGAAAATGGAGCTGAAATAAGTTGGAGTGAACTAGCTCATGACATTATGGAAGCAGAGGAAGTGGCTGTTTCAACCAGAAAAACAGTGGATTTTGGAGATAAAGGAGCAGAAAACACTGGTGTGTGTTTGGCTATTGGAATATTTATTTTAAAGTCACACATTAGCAACAAGGTATGACAAAAATCTTATGCTGATGCTGTAAGAATGGGAGGTCAAGCAGTTGTAACAGAAAGAAGAACACAACAACTAACTGTAAGTGAACAAGTCAGAACTAAGATGTCTATGGAAAAAATATAAAAAAAGACTGACTTTTGTTTAAATAGATATGGTATTTTGGGAAATATAATTCTGGCTTTAGGATTTAGTATAAAAGGCATAATATATTAGACCACTGAGAACTTTTATGCAGTGACTTCTGAAGCATTAGGTTTAGTAGAAAAAAATCTAACCTAAAAAATGCATGTACAATTCAGAACTTCTGATACTGGCATTACTGGAATTAATTATTGTTTTCTTACCTGTTTGTGAATAAATGCTATGATATAAAAAAGATATTTAATGAAAGAAATGTCTGGACTGGATGTGGGAAGTGTTAGTAATAGTAAATGTGATAGATTTAAAGATGCAGAATGTTCAAAATCTAATAAATCTTAATGGAAAAAGATGGACTATGAGATGCTCAGGCCAGCTGAAGGCCTGTTTCTTTTTTATGGCGATGAAAGGCATTTAGTATAAGACTGTAAAAACAGAAGATACATGCAATTCAGAGAGATGGGACATACAGCTAAAAATTGTGAAACAAAGTATATTAAATATAATGTCCAAGGGAATTTTTGGTATGATTGTCCTTTGTTACAGGACAGAGGAACAGCTGTCGATAATGCTGAGAATAACAACAAAGAAAATGAGAAAGATTATTTTGTGGAAGAAAGTGTAGAAGTAGAACATAAGATAAATGCAGAAGAAATGGTGTTAAACATGGGGGAAAAAGACGTTATTCAGGAAGAGAATGGGTATGAGCTACTATGAAGTGAGGAAGTAGAGGAGGAGGATTTTGAGACCAGAGGAAAGCAATAACAAAATAATGAAAAGTCATTTGGAGAAAGGGTATGATGATGGGGAAAATGCAAGTTGGAAAACAAGAAGCAAGAAAAGGAAAGGGGGGATGTAAAGATGCTATAAGTGTTAATGTGAGCAGTATTACAAATGACATCAGGGCTAATCATTACTGAATGGTGCAATAATGTGGAAGCAGAAATTATATGTAATGGGTTCTCTGATCATGTGGGGATATGTATAAAAATTCATGGAAATTAGCAATATATTAAAATAGGAAAAGGCATAAAAGAGTTAAATTCAGAAGAAAGAAAAGCAATTACAGAATTATGGCAATAACATATCAGTATGAGAAATTGTTTTACAAAAATTGGACAATATGGCAGACTCAATTCAAAAAGAAATATAAAAAAATTATTTTTAGAATGTATAGAAAAGAAAAGGAAAACAGAAAAAAATGGAATACAACATTTTAAGTCAAAAATATTTAAAGAATTGATAGAGAAGAAAAATCATTTTATGAAAAAGAAAAATAATTCTACAGAAGAAATTGGGATAAGGTTAATAAATTGTTATGTAAACAAAATATTGTTTACAAAAAAAAAAAGTAGCACCATACTTATGTAAGATAGTAAAAGAAGGAAAGATAATAAGAGAATTAAAAAAGAAGGGAAACAAGTTTAAAAAACAAGGAGAAATAAATGAAATAATTAAAGAATATGAATTAGATTTATATAGTAAAAATAAGTTAACATAGAACAAATGTCTAATGGTGAAAAGTTAAATAAGGAAGATAATGAATATTTAGAGAGAAAAATAAATATAAATGAGTTAAATGAGATTCAGAAAGATGTTAACATTAATTCAGCTACAGGTCTGGATGGAATTCAATATAGTATGTATAAAGAAATGTATGACTGGCAAAAATGTGTTTATAGAAGTAATGAATGAGTGGCTAGAAAGAGGAATTAAGTCTAAAGGAAATTGCACAGGTGTGAGAAAATTTATATTAAAGAAAGAAGATAAAGGTGAACTAAAACACTGGAGACCAATTACACTGAATGACACAGATTATAAAATGTTCATGAGAATAGGAACTAAAAGACTACACCGTAAAATAGAAAGATTATATGATCAGAATTTGTTTGGGAGAAAAGGAAAGGAGAGTCAAGACCTATTGTAAATAATAAGGAAATAATTGATGATATTATTAATAAAAAAGTAGAAACAAAAATCATGATAGGTGATGTCAGTAAGGCATATGATGATATTCAGTATAAAGCATTATGGAGAATTTTACAAGCATACAACATAAGTGAAAAAATATTACCAATAATTAAATCAATATATGAAAGAAATTACATGCAAATAAAAGTAAACAGTTGGACTGGGGAAGATTTGAAAATAGAGGGTGGTATAAAACAAAGATGTTCTGCAAGCATTATAATCTTTGCTATAATCATGAACACAGTAGTAATAGAAATTAATAAAATGTCAAGTAAGGGAGGATATAGAATGATGGCAGAGATACAGTTACCAATAATGTGTACGTTTGCTGATGATATTGTAGTAACAGCAAAAAATAAAGTCTGGTTGGAAAAAAATTAATGAAAAATTGAGTTGAAGAAAATTTGTTTAAGCATAAATAAAGAGAAAGCAAAAGATTTGGGTATGAAGGTGTTATAGGAGGTGTGGAATATGATGAAAAGAATATATATTTTAGGAACAGTATTTGGAGGGACAGAATATAAACATGAACAATGGGATAAAATTATTAAAGGAATCAAAAACATGATCACATTCTGAAAGACATATAGGTTTTCATACAAAAAGAAAGCACATTTAATAAACACCATAATAATAGGTAAAATATATTATATTGCAAATGTTTATATGGTGCCAATGAAATATGAAAAAGAAATTGTGCAGACTTTTTTTTCATTTATTTGTGGGTCAAGTTTGAATCTGATTAAGAGCAGAATTTTTTTATATGAAGGATGAGCAAGGGGGTGGGGCTAATAAATCCAATTATGCATGCAGCTTCTTTACATATTTATAAAGTACTAAAAGGAATAAGGAAAAATAATACAGATTTGACTGAAACAATAATGTTTGTAAATACAGAGAAATTTGGGAATAAATGGAAATAAAAAAAGAAGTATAAGTGTTATTAATAAAGAAATGAAATAATTTTATAGTAAAATTGTATTGTGGAAATTAAAAAAGAAGAATCCCTGGGATTCTTGAAGGCTGATTTACTGTGCAGGAACAGTGTAGGGGCTCCTGCATGGACAATGCCCACCGAGCAATCCAGGAAAGTGCCATTTTCATGTGCATGAGCGGCCCTACACTGTTCTAGCACAGAAAACTGGCAAATATGAAAATTGCCTCATTTGCTGGTGAAAAGCATGCAAATGAGGTGATTTTGCAATCCACCAAGCTGCCAGGTCTCCGTGGTAGAACAGTGTCAGTGCAGAAATGTATTCGACTAGTAACTGAATACATTTCTGCATCTGACAAAACAGAAGCATGACAGCTCATGTAAAAGCATGTATTATGTTTGGGTTCCGGTGTGTAGATCGCAAGACAAATGCCTATGAGCTACAATGCTGAAAGCAGAAGGCCGCAGCACCGCTAGATCGTAGAGCGGTGTAGCCAAAAGACAGATACACTGTGGGAATCCACGCAGACAGAAAAAGGGTCAAAAGGAGACATTCCCTAACATAAATAAGTGGGCTGGTTCCTGACAGTGGAAACAGCTGCGCTAGACAAGTGATCAGCAGGACAAGTGATGAAGAGGGTCCAAACACATAAAGCAAGACAATGCAGCTTACCTGTAGCCCCGCACAAGCATACAAATCCCCTAAACACAACCTGTGCAGTACACCTTGCTGTGGGAAGCTGTCAGACAGAACATGCCAAAGAAGCTGCAGCTGAGAGATACCCTTGTACATGCGCATCATACACAAGTTATAACACCACAAGCATCCCTGCCCATACACCCCAATGGTACAGTTTTCACAGACTACTAGGAGTTCTGCAGAATATGTTTGGCCTATATGTAAAACTGTTGTGGCTGTCTGGCAGCATAGTGGCAAAGCAATGTACATAGGAGTTACAAAATAATGACAGACATTTAGAGTTTCAGACTTCACACTTCAGAATATTCATGCTAATGCACAACCTGTTGTCCTATCCACTTTACAAGTTTGTAAAGGCAGAATGTGTCCCTATGTGCTCCACTATTGGTATGGCATTTTTCCAGACTACTTTCTCTAAGAGGTTGAGAGGTATTCCTACAACAGAAAGGCACTGTCCTGCTAGATCCACCCTAGTGCAGTGTCAGGGGGAAGCATGTCAACCCTAGCAATCACAGACCACCTACCCAACAGTGAAAAGGCAACCACTTTAGAAGGGAACACGGACACAAAGGAGAGGGAAAGTATGACTGGGACACAAAAGAGTATCAACCCACCTCCACATCCATAGCAAAGCAGCATGTGTGTAATGTGGGGGTTGCCAAACCCATCCAATGGTTGTTGCAGCTAGGGTATGCACATATGCAGAGGAATGTAGGCAGAAAAGGGTGCTACACAGGGATACATCCCTATGTAAACTCTGTCACTGAAACTGAGACTGGGCCCCACACCCTGACTGGCCAACAGCAATAGCTGGGAGTTAAAGGGAACTTGTGCAGTACATGCAGAATCAGTGGTGTAAGCAAGCTGGGAGACTCCTGCTGGACTACATTCCCTTGTCAATTCCACGGCTGTGTGAACTGCATGTAGAGAATCCCTAGCAGGACAGGTAGTAAGAGCAAGGTGGTGTGTATACTGCTGCAAAGGGCCACTGTGGCAGACAGCACTTATTCAGAAGGGTACAACAGAAGGTGTTGTACAGCAACATACCCAGAGTCTGATAGTGGCCTGTACCGCGGTTGTGTCTACCTTCTGTTCCCTGCTACACTGGATGTGATGGATACCGAGAGACCATCTACAAGTTGTGTTGCCATGATGGAATCTGTGTACCTGTATAGCCCTGGTCAACTTGGCGACAGATACATCACAGTGTCCAGCCAATGGGGCAAACCAATGCTGGTAGTGGAGGGATACCTCTACCATTTAGATTGTGAAGCACCCCCTAAATGGTACTGGACATGTATCAAGCAGAGAATAAAGGTATGCAGAGGTTGTGCCATCACTGCTCACCAGGATGAGGGGGAAGAACTTCTGAAATCACTGCCACACCAGCATGGCCCAGATGCAACAACTGCCCAAGTGGCTACACTGCGAGCAGAACTATGGCAGAGGGTGGTAACCAGCAATGAACTGCCCAGTCTGGTAATGCAGAGTGTCCTAGGCACAGCAGATGACAATATACTACAAGAGATGCCTTGGCGTGCCACCCTGCATCTTAGCATCACCAGGGAATGACAGAGGGCATGGGCGTCCATGTCCACACCTCCAGCAACACTTGCAGATATCGATGTCAGCCATAATCCACTCTGTAGTGGCAGCTTTCTCCTCTGCAGAAAGTCTGATATGGATGGGACTGATTCCTTGGTTCCACTAACTACTGCACAGAATCTGGCAGATTTGTGCAGGTCAGACATCATACTTGGGGATGGCACCTTCCCAACATAAGCTGATATTTGCCGTCAGCTGTACACTTTACATGGATGCATTGGCACCCCCACCTCAGCAAGGATTGTTCCTCTGGTGTACTGTCTAATGACATGGAAATCAGAGTCTGCATACAATATGTGGGAGATACTGAAGGGTATGGCTGCAGATCAGGAATGCACCTTGGCTCCACAGTACTTTATGACTGATTTTGAGAAGGCAGCTATCCGTGCCAGCCAAAAGACATTCCCTAAGAGTATTCTGAAGGGGTGCCTATTCCATTTTGAACAGATCATTTGGTGCCAGATCCAGCATCACCACCTTGTGGCCGAGTATGGTACGGACACTGCTTTTTCAATAGCCATTCGCAAGCTGATTGCGTTGGCATTCATGCTGTGGCACATTTCTACAAGTTGTGAATATATTTGGGTTTAGTATGCACCAAGCACTACAGACATCACTTTACATGTTGTGTTAATAAAGGCTTTACCCACAGCACACAGATTTCACAGATTTCACAGTACCACTTTCATGTCCACTTGGCATCCTGTGACAGCCACATGTTCAACTGACAGTCGCACATGTTGGCTTCTGGGGAGGTGCAGAGTGTATCACTATGGGGGTTTGTGTCTGCCACCTATGCTTAGGGTGCAGGGGGTTTCTCTATTCCCACAGGGAATTGTCCACAGGCATTTGTCACTGCAGCTAAACTGCCAACCCACCATGTGTCCACATCCAGCTGTCTCACAGGGAGTGTGTCATGCCGCCTAGGCGCCTGAACCCATTATGTTTACTACACATGCCAATGGCCAAATATAAGGTCATTGGCATTAAAAACAGTTTATTTTTTTTTTAAATGTAAACTTTTTTTTGGCTGATCTTGGCTGTTTAAGCTTATGGCAGTGGTGCGCAAATGGGATTGTGACAAAAAAAAAAAAAAAAAAAAAAGAGAAAAGTCAATTTTAAGTTAATTCTGCATTTTGTCATTATACTCAATGACATGCAGAATGTAAACAATACCAGGGAGCACTGGTTGTCAAGGAGAAAAGGTCTATTTAAGTGCAGTGCAGTAACTAATTACCTACACACTGGAGTATGCAAATGAGGGGAGTTATACTGAATCACATATTTCTTCAAAGTGTCAGCTTGTACCTAACCATGTAGGTGGAGCAATACAACAGTGCAAGTATAAGAACTGAATTACTTCATAAGGGGGTGTGTCATGCTTGCCATAAGCTCATTGGAGCTCTGTGGCCTGTGTTTGCCCTTAACTTAGCACAGCTAAGGAAGGGTGTGTGTCAGATGTGCCTGAGCACTGTGTATATAGCCTAAATGGGCGTGCACGCTGCCCACCGGGATTTTAAAAAAAAAGAGGAAATGCCAAGGCCAGCACAAGCACAGAGGGACTCAGAGGAGGAACATATTGAGTCTGCCCCTGTAGGCAGAAGGAGGCATGCACAGTATGCCCAGGCCTTGGCAAAGAGGAAATGCATAGCACACACACTGGCACCGTAGGGACCCAGTGACTGATACCTCTCTCCAACTCGCACATACAGTAAAAGGGATGCCAAACATGACACTAACTAAGCTTTACCATGTATAGAGAGTGTACTATGTGCATCCAACATAGTCAGCCCTCCAGCACTGTTCTCAGTACTGGCCCAGCAACAAGTTAAGTCACCCTCCTATCAATTACTGAATGGAGTAGTATGTTCTCACACTTGTATGTATGATATGGATGTAAGCATGCAAGGTAATTGGGTGGCTGAATGGGATAGCAGCAGACAGCTATATGGGACAGCAGGACATTCATAACAAATACTGGTGTCAACATACTAGGCAGCACTACACAAGGTGACAACCCCCACTGCAGTACATGTGATGGCCCAAATAACTGTGGGTGTCAATAGGTCACACACATGGATGTCAATGAGGGTCACATACCCACCACCAGCCTCACCCAGCAGAACAGGTATAGATGATCATGAAGGATGGCCAGGCTAAGGCCACCAAATAATGGAAATGTTGAACAGCCCCCCCCCACCAGACCTACACAAACATACTACAACAGGTCTGGCAGTTGCATTCTAGTTCTGAAGGGTAACAAATCTGAAACTGAAATATATGCCATTAAGATCTAACATGTGTACTCTACTGATATGCCTCCTGTCTGCATGATAGGTCACAATACAATATGAAATGGAAGCCAACAGAGTAACTGAAATACAAGTACAGTCATTTCAAATATTAAAGTCTGCAGGTGTGACCCCCCCACCACAATCTCATGTAGAAATGCAGTAGCAGATGGCCTGCAGCACTCTTGAATGGCCTATAGTCCTCTGGTAAAGGTCCATGCCTCACTGATAGTGCCAATGTATGGAATGTCAGGGGGTCCCAACTAACAACCTAACACAGTAAACAGAAAACAAATGCAAGGCCATGTTGACAAATGCCAGTAGCATGCCTCCCCATGTCCTACTGCAAGGACTGTGGATCACGCTATAAATACTACTGGGATAAAGGCCCAACTATAGGGATACCTCTGAGATATTGCTTACATAATGTTAGGTGGAGAAGAGATTAACAGAGGGGGGTGTAGAAGCATGGATGTCATGGAGTGTGTGAAGTCTGAAACTCTAATGTCTACTCCCAACTGCAAACCCATGAATGAATAGCCGCAAAACCACTTGTAAACCACAATGTGAAGGTAAACTGACTAGCTATATCTCCTGCCTCTGGATAACCTGGATGTATCTGTATAGCTGAGAGGTATGGCCCCAGCAGGCTATGGCCATTCTGTGCAGTTGGGAAAAGCACAAGGAGCGGATCCCTAGCCAGCATACTAACAAGGTGCTGGACCATTTACACAGAACCACACATCTATTGTCTGTAGCTACCCCTCCAGAATGGCAGGTGTGTCCCAGAATGTGTAGTCTATATGCCTCAGAATATTGATCTCAGCTTTATTCATCTTGTATTTCCCAGTAAATAAATGTGAGCAAAGAATGATAACTGTCAGTAGTTGATGACATGACACATCACAGTGTAAAACAGTACATGTCAGAAAATATATGCTACAACTAAACATGTCACACAAGCAGCACAGACAGCAATAGTTACATTATCCCCTGTATGTTAAGCCCATTCTGTCTCCATATTGGCAACCTATCTACAGATATCCTGCAGAAACAGTTTTCTATGTGTAGCTGTAGCACACAAAACCATGAACTGGAGTCCAACACTCCCTGGAATGAATGCACACACTCAGTATAGAAGGTCATACTGGGCATGCTCTTACACTTGGAGAAATGAAGCCATGTCTCAAAACACAGTGGACTACATATATCAGTTATTCACAGCTGTCTGTGCACACACACCAAACTGTACACCACTGATACTTCACACACACACACACACACACACACACACACACACACACACACACACACACACACACACACACACACACACTGGATAGGAATACTCACACATATCTAAGGCCAACATAATATAATATGTCAAACATACACACACAGAGATGTGGGGCAGAGAAAGACAGACAGCAACAGTGAGAATCCCATGATGAGGCCTGTCCCACCCACTACACATCCCAATGGCCTATATCACATGATGTGCTGATGTCATTCACTGTAGAAATACCTTTGATTAGCCCTCAGCCCTATAGTCTCAGTGGTACTTGTGATAACTGTGTAACACTACAGTACAAACAGGTATCCATGTAGCAGTTGTAATCTCAGTCCTGTCAAATGCAAAGTGTGTGAGTGTGTGTGTTTGTGTGTGTGTTTCTAGATGAGTGTGGGTGAGGCCATTCACACTCACTAAACTTCCCTTACCCCTCCTTCAGCACTGCTGCTGATGTCACTCACCTTCAAAGATACCTTTGGACAGCTCTTCAACGTATAAGCTCTATAGCACTTGCGATAACTGCGTAACACTATAGTGTAGCAAACTAGTTAGGTAGTAGTTCCGATCATGATCCTGGTAAATGTGTGTGCTTGTGTGAGAGAGTGTATGTATCCTTGCAGAGACCTGATTTTGTGGTCATTCACACTTACAACACTTCCCTTACCCCTCCTTTAGCACTGCTGCTGATTTCACTTACCTTCAAAGATACATTTGCACCGCTCTCCAGCATATAAGCTCCATGGCACTTGCGATAACTCAGTAATACTATATTGTAGCAGACTAGTTAGGTAGGAATTCCAGTCCTGATCCTGGCAACTGTATAAATGTGAGTGTTTGTGTGAGAGAGTGTGTGTATCCTTGTAGAGACCTGGTTTTGTGGTCATTCACACTTACAACACTTCCCTTATCCCTCCTTTAGTACTGCTGCTGATGTCACTCACCTTCAAATATATCTTTGCACAGTTCCTTAGCATGTAAGCTCTGTGGCATGTGTGATAAATGTAGAACAATGTAGTAACAATATCTACATAGCTAGGGATTTGAATCTAATTCCTGGCAAGTGTTTGTGTGTATACATATGTCTACATATATATGTCCGTACCTCAAAGATTTTGGCCCCATTTACACCCAGTACACATCTCAGTGCCTGACTTTAGCAGTCCTGCAGATATCATTCTCCTTAAAAGTACCTGTTGGCAACCCTACACCATGTAAGGCCAGTGGTGCATGTGGTAAATATGTAACCATAATGGTCCAAAAAGATAGTTAGATAGAGGTTTGAACCTCACTCCTGGCAAATATAAATGTGTGTGTAGGGTAAAATATTTTATGGAATCTCTCACCCACTACATCACCCAATGCCAGTATTTAAAAGGGCTGATGATGTTCCTCACCTTAGAAGTACCTTGGGACAACATCCGTCCTATAACCTCCATGGTGCATGAAATAAATGTGTAAAAGTTTAGTAGCGATATATAGCTAGGTAGGGGTTCAAAACTCAGTACTGGCAAGTGTGTGTGTCTGTCATCAGTATCCTGTGAGTGGGGGGCATGGTATTGTGTAATAACAGGCTCCAATTGGAGGCAGTTTTTTCTAAATTATGTTGAGGACCTAGTGTATGTCGCAATGTCCACATTACAAGGCCAACAGTTGTCAAACACTATAGAGGTTGGTGTAGACAATCCACAGCCCTAAATGTCTAGTGCCATGTGCAATGACTACGTGACAGTATGGATTAGCGAACAATATAGGCAACCCTTCTAATACTCAGAGACCAATTTCCACCCATGAATCATACACAAACACACTTGGCTAGGCAACAACCACTGTATCGGTAGTTCCCCTGCATATTGCCTCACAGATAGTACCCACGGTGTGATTGTAGTGGACTACATGCCTGTTGATCACAACAGTGCCACTGACATCAGAAAGTACTTTGATGAGTTACATTTCCTGACTGAGTGTGTGTTATCCAGCAAGTAAAAGGACATGGCATCCTGTTGCATCCCTTCAGTAGTCCAATCAATGCGTACAGGGGCCCTTTTGCCATGTTCCCCACTGGACGCCTGAAACAGCTGTAGAGTCTGAAAACATACCCCATAAAGGAAATACCATGCCTTATACACATGCCCTGTATGGACAGATGCCAATAGCTTCAATGAATAGCCGTATCATACTGTCAATGTAGGTGCAATCACTACCTCTGTTACATAGCCAGGTCTCACCAAATGAGGTTAAGAATGGTACATCAGAAAATACCAATCTGTCCACACAACATGCCCCAGAGACCTCAAGCACACTTCCACACTTCAAAGAACATGCATGTGGGACATGTGCACAACCCAGGCACTGTCCATGTTATGTAATATAAATCACATACACGGGAAGCAGTGCATATCACTGGCCACCCACAATAGAAATCTGGATGAGTGGATGGGGAATACAATACCCAGCCCTGGGGACCACTCCAGTGACTATATTCCTGAGCCACACTGGGGACTATTTTCATGTGGCCGGATGCCAGGGTATTCCTTTGGGCTAGCCTTGTAGAGCCTTCAGGCCCATTCACCCACTACACACCTATGAAGCAATGAACCTAAGGATCTCAGTACTGGCAAATGTGTGTGTGTGTGTGTGTGTGTGTGTGTGTGTGTGTGTGTGTGTGTGTGTGTGTGTGTGTGTGTGTGTGTGAATAGTAATCCCAGTGTGTTTGGTTGATGAATATTCCCTGTGGCTGTGGTTATTAGCAATCGGAGGTGTGTCCAAACCAGAACATGTATCATTCTCCATTCTACAACAGATGATGTAAATCAACATATACCTATGTACAACCCTCAGCCCTGTAATCTGTGAGGCATATGCAATCACTGTGTTACAGACTGGGGATTATTGTGCACATACTACCCTGCCTATGAGATGGTGGATGTGTTACTACACTGCCATACCCTGTGGCCTTGCTGCAGGGCCACATCCTGGTGATACACAAATGCCTAGAATGGAAATGGGATACAGCGTGTGAGAACATATTCACTCAGCACTTCATTTGTGGGGGGAGAGAGGGGTAAAGCTGGCACTGAATGTGTTTCCAAAACTGAGACAAATATCTGTTGTCCGGGATAGGTATTAACATTGTGCAGTAACTTGCAGCACTTGTGTTTAATGCTGTGGAGGTTGTTGATATAATTATCAAAGGCTGTTGTGACTGTCGTCAGTGTCTGCTGCATCTCTGCTGCCATAGGTGCCTGTCGGGGATTCCATGAGGGATCCAACGTTGTATTTCAGGCTGATAAGGGAGTTCAACAGTCATGGGACACCACCTTTCCCTGCAACAGTTTCATCCTTCTCGTGTACACTTTAGTAATGGCAGGGGACCATCACATTGTCTCTCTGTGTTTTGAGGACACTGTCTGGGTTCTATTGGCTCTGGCTTGTACCATGCATTCATGTACATGTTTGTACCATGCCTATGTGCATGATTCCACAGTCATGCAGCTATTTCCCATTGCCATGGGTTCAGTGAAGTCATCCACCCCTGTTTTCATGGCTGCAAAGTCAGCTTTGGAGAGGTTCTGCCAGGTGGTTATCTTTGTGGGGGGTGTGGCTGACATGTTGAGTCCCATGTTGATTACAGCCTGTGTGAATCTCACCATGCAGAGATTGACATCTGTGGATGAGCAACAGTCCCATATTTAAGTGGTCAACACAGGTCAAGGTTGTTGCATCCTCTACCAGGGGTCAATATGAGCTGGTCTAGGACAATGAAAATGAAGAATCACAGAAGTGTTGGGCCACTGTACTGGCGCTTGGCTACATTCCCCAGGTGATGGAGGGGTAGTTGAAAACTCATACTATGTCAGTGTTGTGTTGGACCATTATAGATGGCAGGTTGTTGAGGAATGTGCATTGACAGTCTAGGGACATAGATATGGACCCATAGCAGGCTATGTTCTGGATTGCACTATTACCCCAAGGCAGTTGTACTGGAGGTATCTCCAATGCATTATGATGGGATACTAGTCTGGAGGTGTTCCTCTCCATAATGAATATGAAGACAGTACCAACTGTGGATGGGTGGTGTTGTCCATGTTTGAGTCTGACAGCTGTGGAATGCACCATAGCCTGATATTGCAAGTCTGCTGTCTGTTGCTGTGAACCACCTCTCCATTACAGCAGACATGTGTCCTCCACTCCAACTGCTATGAGTGACTGCATCCTGATAGTTAGATGTCCACTGTTGAGCAGCATGATCCTCAGATTGCATACATGTGTAGCTGTTATGGTGGTAATAACATTAGGAACACTGCCTAATAAGGCACCATAGGGGTGACAAGACACTTAGCCAGTACCTGGCAACCCAGCAGTGACAGATGTAGGACATCCATGGCAAGTCATTGTGTTCTGCCAATCATGTCATTCCAAGCAGAGAGGTTCTGGATCTCTTGAGAATGACACATAACACGTAAGCCAATGTTGCAGTCAATCATCTGTTGATAGTACTGCAGCATCATTCTGGGAGACAGCGGTACACTGCCCAGGGCTACTGTCACACCTGCCTGGACTACATAATCAGGGAGTTCAAACATTTCTCCTGTCATGTAGTCCAGGGAGGTGTTTCCCAAGTCATTCACACCCACATGGATACGGAGTGATACTCATAGTTGTTGTGGAGTTACATGACTGGCTATGTCATGTGTTAGATGCTGGCATGTGATAGATATTTGGTTGTTACCTGCTCCATATTCAACTTAGTGAGTGGATGTGTGTGCCTCAGTATTGAGTTACCCATGATCAATGTATTGTGCAAGGTGGTTAGCCTTAAGAACTTAGGTTGGGGGCACACTGTGTAGGTTAAATATGTGTCCCTTGACATGTGCCATGTCACAGTGTCTGAGTGGGTGTCTGCCTTGCTGGTCTGTGCTGTTTGGGTAAATGTCCACTGAGTGCCTCTGAGAAGATGGGTGTGTGGCTTTTCACTGTATGCCATGGCTGTCAAAGTGGGTGTCATGGTGAGCTATGTGTTCCACATGGTGTTGTGCAGGTGTTGATGTTATCCTATTAACCTGCTAGTCCAGTCTTTGCTGGAGAGTGCATATGTCCACATTGGGTGATATATGGGTAACCCTCACAGGTCTGAGTGTTTGGAGTTTAGAGGGGATGGTTGTCTGTGTACATGAGGCAGTTGTAACTATGCCCCAGAATGGACAAGTGCACCAGGATAATGGGTGAAAGCACAGATAACTGCCCTTCAAACATGCCAGGAGGGGTGGACATAACTATTAAGTACTGGGGCTACATCTGTAATGATTGAGTACTGCTGATGGCTCCCAGGTGTGTCACACATCTTGATACAATAACCTGGTGAAGTGCCAAGCCATAATGCTAGTTGAAGTGCAAGACAGAAAGAACTAGCATGATGTATGAGTGGAACAGAAGGCAGACTGTCTGCCACCTGTAATAGTTTACCACAGCTGTGCAGTTATCAGCATCTTTGGCAATGTGAAAGTTTAGTAAGCTCTGTAGCATGTGCAGTAATTGTGTAACACTATAATAGACATACCTAGATAGGCAGGAATTGTAATCCCAATACTGGCAAGTGTGTGTATGTGAATCATGCACTGTCTGGCTCATACCCTTTTTGACCTATGTACTACCCTTTACACTTCCCTTCACTCCAATTTAGCAGACCTGTTGATGTCATCCACCTTAGAAGTACCTTTGGATGAGGAGGAACTGTGTACGCACTGTGGCACGTCTGATGACTGTGTAGCATTACAGTAGAAATACCTAGAGAGGCAGGAGATCTAATCTCAATACTGGCAAGAATGTGTGTGTGAATCATGTACTGTCTGGCTCATACCATTTCTGACCTTTGTACTACCCTTTACACTTCCCTTCACACCAATTTAGTAGACCTGTTGATGTCATCCATCTTAGAAGTACCTTTGGAAGAGGTAGAAATGTATTAGCTCTGTGGCGCATCTCATAACTGTGTATCACTATAGTAGGAATACCTAGATAGGCAGGAGTTCTAATCCCAATGCTGGCAAGTGTGTGTGAATCATGTACTGTCTGGCTCATACGATTTTTGACATGTGTACTACCCTTTACACTTCTCTTCACACAATTTAGTAGACCTATTGATGTCATCCACCTTAGAAGTACCTTTGGAACAGATGGACATGTATAACATCTGTGGCATGTCTCATAACTGAGTAAAACTGTATTAGGAATACCTAGATAGGCAGGATTTCTAATCCTAATGCTGGCAACTGTTTGTGTGTCTGTGAAGATCATATCTTGTGTGGCTTATACCATTTTGATGTGTATACCATACACGGTTGGTGACCACCTCCCGCTGCAATTACTTTATATAGTGTGATAACGGCATCTGCCTCACATGCAGGAGGTTAAACCATTGTACAGTCCTCTGTTCAGATATGTTTGGAATATACATATGTTTGAAACCTATAAGTGGTCAGAACTGGTCTATGTGCCTTAACAATGCCCATGTATGTGATATTATAGCCAAATAGGCCACCATGAGTGTACTGACACATATGGCAGCATGAGTTATCATACCTAACTGAAACATCATGCTGATAGGACATCTTCCATCCTCACAGGTGGCCAGCCTTTTAGGTGCAATACATGAGTCCAGATTTTTGGTTTTACAAGTGAATTGTACCTGTTATGGGTCACATTAAAGGCTGGAAGAGGTGTGTACTGTCATATTGTGGTCCTAATTAGTATGTAACAGAACCACCTTGCATCTTAAGAGGGGTGTGTACACAATTTATATCCACTGTATACCAGTAATATGTTATGCATGGCCCTACTTTAGGCCATTTGTCCAGCACAATTTGCTGGCCTCTGTCCAGACATCTTGGCACTGACAAGTTGTGAGATACACTGCAGGAATGTTGAATTTACATCAGATAGGCCCCAGTAGTGACCACTGTGATGTAATACAGTTAAGCCCAGCACAAGTGAACATGCACAACAAGCAATATAGCTATTACATAAAGCAATATAGCTATTACTGATGGTTATGTGTATGGTTAATTGCATGTGCTTCACATGCCTGGGATATTGCCAGGGAACAACAGAACAATTTAATACTCACCAGCTTCAGGCTGCTGTCGCATATGCAGACCAGAGGATCCTAGGTAGTTATGAGATTGAGTTATTGTCAGCAGATGCATATTCGGCCTTGGTACAGGATGGATGCAGCATGTCTGCACATCTACAGTACTAACCACAATAATACACAATGTCCTGTCCTCACCATAGATGTGCACCTTTGTGTATTACAAAACCCCATCCACAACTGCAATCAGACCTGACACATGCATATAGATACAATACAGATACATGTATGTCTGATACATTAGTGTACTAATCCCCAATGGGCCCTTACCTGCACGCTCCTCATCCAGTGTGTGTGTGTGTGTGTGTGTGTGTGTGTGTGTGTGTGTGTGTGTGTGTGTGTGTGTGTGTGCAAACCACCTCCACAATGCTTCCCTCAGTGTCATGGCTTGTGCATTTGGCATGTGGCCCAAGTGTGGTGAGGAGCTCCTTGGTGGGTGTCTGTAGGGGCTGGATGGCTGGGCCCTAACGTGTGGCTAGCCGGTCCCTCGCTACAGCAGCAGCCCATTAATGGGCATGGCATTTGAGGTTGGTGTCCCGATGTTGCACATGCTCATAAGTTCTGCTGTGCAGGTCGGCATCATTTACCCTGTGGACCACACTGTTTCACAGCACAGTCCTCTCCTGCACATCTTCTGCTCTCTGTCCAAATGACAGGGTATAATGTCCAATCACATATTGGGTGATGGTGGTTGTTTCCTCAGCAGAGAATGCTGTTAGGTGAGCACTTTGCATGTTACCTGGAAGACATAAACAGGAAAAAGGTCACAGGACCTCATATGGTTATCAAAATGCACATCAGCAGTGGATAGTACTTGCAAATAACCACACTACACTGAAACCCTCCAAGCTATCATGGCTATAGCAGCTTGCATTACACTCCTGTACCTGAGCTATTTTATTCCCCCAATGTTGGACACTTGATTGCATAATCCTCTATCCTCCATTCATTTCTGTATAGATGGTTGACAGTGGACATCTTCCATGTGGATGGTGGCAGGTCTGTGTTTGATGTGGTGTGTGCTAGAGCTATGAGCACATACCTGAGTCCATGTAGGAGGCAGACACTGATGTTATTATGCCCCATGGAGATATGCTGTTGTTGCCATCAGCAGGCAATATGTATATGCTCACCAGTGATGAGGGGAGGAGTGTGGTTTATGTGCATATCTTCCTGTATAACTGGGGTGGACAGGGTGGTGATGTTCCTACCTAACCTTTGTGATGCAGGTTGCCTTCATCCATGGCATGTGTGTATGAGGTGTTCTTTACCCCCAGTTCTGGGTGAATTGTGTTGTTTCATCTGAGACTTACAACATATGTGGAGACACAGTTGCAATTGTCCTTGGTGGTGTGGATAAGTCCAATTCATAGTCATAGTCATAGTCATCGTCATAGTCATAGTCAGCCTTACTGGAAGTCACCTGTGAACTTACATGCTTGCTCAGATACAGGTGGACTTGCTTCAAAGTTGTTGCCTGCATCTATATGTCTCTGTACAGCCAATGTAGCAACCTATTATATGATTTGTGTATTGCTGCTGTCCACCACAGGGGATTACTCTACCTTGGTGGAGGCTGGATTTACAGGTCAGATTCTGCTGTGTCCATATAGCTACAGTGGATATAAAGGGAACACACCCCTGATACACTGCCTGGTATTTGTGCAATTGGAACATGACACCACAATAACTCATTGCATAACAATTCACATCTGTAGTGAGACCTATAGCATGTAAACTTTAATTGAAAACATAGCAATCAGGTCTGTGAAAACATCTGGAAATAATACTCAATACAATAAGCCAGATGAATGAGTGTGCACACCCTTAAAAGGATATGTTGTGTTCGCACCTCTTGAGATAGTTACAGCATTCATCCATCTTGGTCTGGACTCTAACATCATGGCACATCTTCACTTGGCAATGGTTGGTCACCTTCCTAGAAACATCTTTGACTGTATTTCAATGGAATCGTACAGGTTAGGGGTCACATAAAGATGAGAAGCATTATGAAATGATCTTCTCTGGTCTGACTACCATACAGCACACATACTTGGCATTCTAACAGGGGAGTGTACACTTGTGATATCCATTTATATAGTTGTAGATATAGCTGGTAGTGGTAGGCATGGACAGTGGGTCATAACACAGGTGCACACTTCTCTGATTAATAGCTGAATATCATGCCTACTCTAGTACCCATATCAGTGTCAGGGCACTGCAACAACCAGTAGCTGTACAGATTTCTGTCTGTTGTATGCACTGACACTGATATTACACACATGTGCAACATGCATAACCTATGTACCTGAATGCCTGAAACCCATGTGATTTAGTTTTGTGCCTTCCAGCTGAACATAAGCATGCATACATACATGTGCTCATGGGATACCTGGTAAACATTTCTGTTGTATGTTAGTATGGCACACTGTATTTACAGTCTTGCCACTCAATTATACTTCTCAGCCTGTTACAGCAGAATGTCTGGACAATGGTACACCTAACTGAGTGTCAAAGGGGACATCAGTATTGATACTGTATTAATATAGCTGCACCATACATTAGTATGTTGATTGCACAGTAGGGTTTGACATCACTGTGATAACCTGGAAGATGTGCAACAGTCATAAGTAGGCTATTATGTTGCAATGTCATTGCTCACAGACCTGTCAATGGTTTGGCTGACAATAACACAGGTATATGTGTATGTGACTACAGATATCAGTCACAAATGTGCTTATTATCCAGCAGAGCACTGTACAGTTGAATGTTAGTAATTCAATATGTCACATACAGTTCAACACACATGTCTGAAACAGGACTTTACTATGCACATGCCCTCTATATGTGTCTTCATTTTACAAGGCAAATGTGTCATATTCATAATCACAGGTAACATGGATATGGAAAACATCCCATTAACTGGCCTAGCAGTGGCACAGTCATGACTGTTTGACAGACACCCCTACAGTTGTCATATATGAGCTGTCCTTTCCCAGGGTGAGTCAGGCTCCTGAGCTGTGATCCCACCTCACAACCTCTCAGAGCATCACATCTGGACAATGCCTAAAAGGATGGGGATAAAAAGAGACAGACTTTAAATATTCCTGTTACAAACATAGGAAGTTCATAGAATGATACATTTAGCATTACGGTGAATATTTTTAAGGATGTGGAGTTTTAAACTCAAGTGTTTCTCATTACCCGATGACTTCAGTCCTCAGCTATTTGCCAGTAAAGTACAGATCTCAGGAGGAACAGACAAAAATACACGATGGTAAAATGTGGACATTCTGTGAGGATCTGTACAGTTGAAAGGTATGTCTGTGATATCTCCCACTGCAGAGAGGGCCAGATGCTATGGCCATAGCAGCTGTTTAGCAGGACATTAGTACAGCTTGTCTTGTTGGGACATATACTCCTCCAAATCATATTTTCTATTATTACAGACCAAGTACTGCATTCAATTACTTGCCTACATTTTCCACTTACCTTTTTTCCTTTCTTTTCTTTTCCGCTTTATGTTGCGTTTGTTATCTCTCTCTCTCTCTCTCTCTGTGCACTACATGGATAGAGCTGGTTTGAATAGGTGGCAGCATGGCTTTTGTAGATGATGCTCATGACCAGGTGATGACCTGTGCACCTATTGTGGTTCCCCACTTGCTTATTGCATGCAGAGCAGCTGTGTAGTTCTTCCAATAGCCAACATCATGGCAACATGCTCCTATAAATGAGTACTCCATGTGGGCATTGGCCCTTTCATTTAGTTGTGAGGAAGACATCCTGGAGTTGTGTGAGCTATTATCTCTTACAACAAGACTTGTGGAGACAAGCCAACTAAATGGTGGGGAATGTTCAAGACTTAGGGGCAGAACATGAATAATGCTCTTAGATGTTTGGAATACTGCTAGTCTAACAGGGTTTGTCTGCACATGCTACTTCTGCATGGGTTTCAGTCTGACAAAGTTCTGTCTCTGCATAGCTCTCAACTTTAGGGCCATCCACATAATGGCCACAGGTTAGCCTGTTATGTATGGGCTGTTCCTGAGACAGGTGTTGTCTTTGGCAAATCAGTAGCATACTCTGGTGATTGCATTTTGTAGATGGTAACATCCACTTGTTTTTCTGACTTTATATCCCTCAGAAAAGATATGTTACAACAAATCCTGTAACACCAGCCACTTTCTCAGTGTATAGCAGCAATATTTCATGTATGGCTGTGTATTTGGGCTTTTGTCCACTAATTATGCTAGTCTTTGTCCAGATTTCATACAGTAGTAGGTGGATAGGTATACTGGCCTATCATTATTTAGTGCTGTAATTCCTGCTGAGGGGGTGACTGGGAAACATGTTGAAGTCTGTACATTCAAGAGGTAGGTGTATAGAGCATGCTCTTAGATGGCCTTGTAACATATTCTATGTGGGGGCAGTAACACATGTTTTAAAACTAGGCTATTAGAACATGGCAGACGTATTACTGATAAGAAATATGTCAATTCTATAGCTGTACATTTGAATAAATTTCACCATGGGGATTGTAGTGGCTCTCAAGGTACTGTTTCTGAAAACATCTGTTCCTCAGTGTGATGAAGCATTCATAAAAGGACAACTGTTATGTACAGACTCAATGTATTAATATTAAATGTGATACTTTATCCCATAGGAGGTTAAAGGACAAGTGTAACTGGAGGCTGTGTATTCAATTATGTAAATAAATGTTAATTGCTTCTTGTGATTAAGGCATGTATTTCTGGTAATGTTTACTCCTTGACCATACAGCTGAGATGGCTTACTGGTAAATTGCTTTGGCTATGGTGTGCAGAGTCTCTCTGTTCAAGACCTGCAAAGGCTGTTTATTTTGTTGCTAGGCAGAACAAGGACTGTTGGATACAGAGTGATTAAGGCAGTTTTGAGCAGTTTAAGTGTGAATGCATGGGTTTGCACGACGGTAAGCGATGCTAACATATGGTTAAACGATTAGGCACTTACATCATATAGGGTTCACTTACCAGTGTGCAAATCTGCTTATCATTTACATTTAAGCAATACGTACACCTCCTAAGCATAGCTCGGCCCTGGGAACCAGTGATCACATTCCAGTCTGATAAAATTGCAGGCTAATGACATCTTTAATAAGTGTATTTAATTCCCTGTACATAACATGCTTCTATGTGCTTCATTACAGTAGCAAGGGGTGTGAGTATACTGTATGGGATACCTGAGTATACATGGGTAGTACCACAATCTTTTCTCTTTTGGATTTGTTTCATACATGGGTAGTACCCAGGTTATATGCAGTCACACTTGCATGTTACACCAGCTACAGTGCACTGGTTGACAGAAATAGTTTAACACATATTGTATCATTATGTTAGTACTTTTAACAGTGCTTTTTCAAGTAACAGTAGATTGCAGATTGTAGTACTGGAACCATACACCCCTGCATGCAAAGCTGGACTCTTGAGTACTGAGTATCTTGTTCTTGGTGTTTGAGACATATGTTTATATGTATCGCCTACTGGATATTAATCTAATATGTTGATATTAACTGTAGACTACTATGTTTTTTGGACATGTCATTGAGGACTGCTGTCATGTAGTAATGGCATACCTTTCAGTTTCAGACGTGTATCTTTTAAAACATTCAACCTTACTCATACCCTGTTGGCTATCTACGTTCTGTCTGTCCTCTGTACAGATGTGCTTATGTCAGGTATTGCTACAGCCATACCACTATGTAGGTGCCCACATTGTATTGTGCTGTAGGCCTGGATACTGCTGCTATTTCCAACATATGGGGCATTCCTTAATGTGGGCCTTGCCCCATTTCCTTGCCTGTGTGATGGACATTACGGAGGTGGTGGCCTACAGATTCGCATACAGTGGGTGGCAATACATCACAGGACAGGACATGTGGAGACAGCCAACCAACATGGGAGACATATCCCCAGATTTGTGAACAGATTCTATGTCATCAATGCTGTTATACACATGGTGGATTGATAGCTTGACAGGGTTTGTGTGGACATGCATTTAGCATGTGATGTCATGACTCACAGTGATATGTCTCTGACATACCTCTCCACTGGCATGGTGTCCACAGACTGGCCATATGTCTGCCTGTTATGTTTAGTGTGTCCACCAGACAGTTGCTGTCCTTGGTAAATCAGTTGTGGACTCTGGGGAATGCAGTCAGTAAATGCTCACATCTATTGGTATTACCGATGTCATATACCTCATAAAGGATGTTACAACAAACCCAGTGACATCTGCAACTGTCCCAATATATGACAGCAGTATGTCCAATCTACCCCTGTGTTTGTGCCTCTGTTCCCACCCAGTGATATAGGGGTTGATGCTGAGCTTAGTGAGTGGGAAATGTTATCAAAGGCTTTGGCTAGATCAATGTAGGCTGTATGTGTCACCTTGCCTTCATCCACAGCTGAGGGGACTGCTGCCAAGAAGTTGACCAGGTTGAATGAGCAGGTATGACCTACCCTTTATAAAAGTAAACTGTGTGGAATCTTGAGTCTGAAGATTCCCATATCCCTGTTTATTAGGTGCATGATTATGCATTTCACAGCTTCACATAACAGACTTGTCAGGCAGTTGGGGAAGCATTTCCCAGGGTCTGTAGTCACACCTCGTTTGTGGAGATGGGTGACTGTAGCAGGGCACAATTCAGTAGGGACAAAGCCTGAGGTGAGGCAGTGCTTGAACAGGGCACACAGGTAAGGTGCCAGGTCACTCTGTAGTTCATGTAGAACACAGCAAGGGATATTGTCAGGTCCCATAGAAGCTGTATTCTTGGCCTTAGACAGTGGTGTTTTAGCCTGTGCTGCAGTAATACTGGGTGCCTCGTGGTGTACTGGTATTGTGATTGGTGCTTTGCAGGGGGGGTGGTGAGAGGCAATGTTTGCACTCAAGATGCCAGCCAGTATATTGGCATTATTTGTTGGCTCAGTCTGGAAGGTACCATTGTCTAGTAGCTCAGAACAAATCTTGGTATTGCCATGGAGATTCTTTACATAACTGTATGAGGCCTTGTGGTTGTCTTTACTATGTGCTCCAGTTATGTTCTCACAGCTAACTTTGTAGTATTTGATGAGGGATCTCAACTTTTCATTGAGGCTTATAAGTGTTTATTTCCTGTCTTGGGACTTCACCTTATTCCATATCAGTTCCCTCCTTCTGTTGTTCAGTTTCTTTATGGCAGGGGACCACCAGATCAGCTTCCTTTTTTTGGAGGT